>NW_013668331.1:133336-139149 GCF_000517525.1 Limulus polyphemus
AATTAAATAATGCACCAAAGAACATAGAATAATAACATGCAAAAAGCAGACAATTTCCTTTAACAATCACAATTTTCTGGCTTTCTAACCATGCGAAAAGAGCCTTTACAAATTCATCCAAGCTAGTCGTTAACTTTCCCATGAGAACAAAACCTGTTCTGCAAGTGAAATTGACAATTATCTGTTTAGAACACAACATAGTATAATATGTCATTTGATAGATTAAAACCTTCGCTTTCTATTGGTTATAGATAATATATAATTAAACATAAGAGAGAACTATTAACAAGTCCCGAAAGAGAGGATGTGACAGGTGGGTGTGGCAGGAGGGGGTCTGATTTTCTATTTGATATCTTTGTAACTAAACAGAATTGAAGGCTATAAAAAATTATGGTTTGTTTGAGCAATGATGATTTTATAGAGTAATTTATGTTTAGTTTCATAGTTACTGGAGGGGTGGTGGATAAAATAGAGAAGAGAAGATACCAAGAGAAAATGTGTCACGTATGTCACACTAGGGGAAATTCGAGATTTTTAAAAATATTGCCTTATAGAATTAAGAACTTAAAACTTATGTACTATTAATATATGGATTATTAGCTAAGATTTTATGCTATAGTAATTGGTATAACATAAATAAAAACTGGTTTGATAAAATTTTGAATGTAAGACACTAAAACCTTGTGTCATGCACAGTAAAGGATACCCGTGGCGATAGGGTTAAAGCAATGCTACTGGCATAACTTGGTCTCTACTAATTGCATATGTCTGGGGGCTTTTCCACATTTATCTGATTTTTACTGGTGTTTTTATATATGTTTTAATTATTAACTGAAGTAGCAAGAAACAAATCTGCCATTAATTATTCCTCTCATTCCATCCTTACATGAGGTGTTTATAAAAATGTCCAAGGTTATAATCAGCTCTATGCTTGCTGTTGTAAAGTCGAAGTGTTTACAAACATACAACACATTTATGAACTAGAAATATGTTTATAACTTTATTGCTTCCTTCTTTTTTTGGATATCTACTGAAGAAATGTTTATATTCAAAAAGTGAAAAAGGTTTATAACATTTATAGACTGTAAATGGTTTTATTGCATGATCTTCACACCTATTCAACAAATGATATACACAATTAGCAAATTTTAAAATTTTCAGTGAATGTCAGATTTCTTGAAGAGAAGAAATTATTAGTGTTCAATGCACGTTTGTGGTAATATATATTGTGGGAGTGTATTCTAACTATTTTAAATGTTTGTCTGTAAACTTTTTCTTTAGTTTTTTAATTAAAGTTATTTGCATTACTTGTAATGTTTTAGCATGCTAAACACATTTCTTCAAAATCGTTGTTGTTGTTCAAAACATAAAACTTCATATAATGTTTAAAAAGCAACGTATTGAATCTTAATTTTCAATGTGCAGGTTCGACTGGTTTTGGCAGCTGTTTTGTCTCCTTGTTTGATTACTGCAGGAATTTGGCTTTTCAGGAACTATTATGTTTCAGGGAATCTAATATACAGAACAGTGGGTGCTGATCTTGCTCTTCAGAACATGTGTCAAAACTTGTTTTTGTGCTCAACTCTTTTAAAGTTTGATTTACAACTGGAGGTAAGTCAAGCATTATTAGTACCACTATATTGCCACAAATGAATTTTACTACATTATGAATGTATAATATACCATAAATTCTTCATTTACACTTTTTTTATAGTTTATTATTTATGTGTTTCTTCTCCATGTTGACCACAGATTGGTTACTATTGCACTGTATGTTGTAGGTACATTTTAAAATCAAGGAACTACATATATAATCTTTGTACAAATTCTAATATGGTACTTTACCTCCACTCACGTAAATAGCTATCCTTGTTCAGTGCTGCACTCTATATGCAAAATTGTTTTTCAGCATGTCACAAGCTTAAGCTCCCACATGTCTTACAGTGGATTGATTCAACTGCATCTCGCATGCAAATTATTGTGACAGCCCTCCACCAATAAGTATGTGACCTGAATGTTAACTGTTTTTTTCCTGTTTCCATTAGTAAATCATAGTTAAAATTTGAAGCTTAGCTCTCTAAATGTAAACCACAAGCATGCATATCATGTTGAAATAATAATGTAAAACAAGATTGAAAATGTATTTACGATAGAATATTATAATAATGCAGACATTTTATGTATTTAGAAGTATTTGGTTAGTCTTTGTGTGCACTGCAGTTAACAACTTTATTAATTTTTTAGGGTAGCATGATAATATTAGTATTAAAGAATGGAGCTGTCACCACTGACACTTTCGAGAGAGTTGTATTAGGAGTAGGAGTTTTCTTCTCTGTTATATGGATCATCCTGGGATTTTTAGCAGTAAGGATTTTATTCTGTTTCTATATATTCATTCAAACATAATCTGGCCAAAAAACAATCATTTTGGCTATAACTTCAAAAATTAAACTTTGTTTAAAATATTATATCATGAAAATAAATATGGATGGATGTTGAGCAAATTGTAATCACAAATATTACTTAGTGTTGCTTTCAGAGTATCTTTATACTACATTACAGTTTGCCCCTGAAGAAGAAAGGTCCACCTTTCGGAAAAGCTCAGGTTATAGGGTTTTTATTCATTTCTATCTAGACTTCTTGATATTACATTATTGTTTTCATTGTATTAAATAACAATCAGGAAGAACATAGGCGTAGAAAGAAAGAGTCAGTTCTCTATGTAAGAAGTGAAGAATATATCCTGGATATAAGTGGTATTTTCTAATCAGTTAACCAACAACCCATTAAACAAGTAATACAGTTTTTCTCAAACCATAGTACATACAAGCAAATAAAATTGGTGGTCATTTGCTTTCCCTATATTCAATATTTCAAAATTATTGACAGTGGGAGACAGCCTTAGTAGCAATTTCTTATAAAACATTATACAAATTAACTTCAGAATAATTGTTTTTATATTATGAATGTTTAAAAAAATTCAAACTGAGCATTTTCTACAATCTAAATCCAGACATTTTAACTAGTAAACAAAGCTGTTATTACATTATGGGAAATATAAGTACCAAAGAAAAGGCTAGAATAAGTAATTAATAACAATGTGTAGAGTTTGATAGAGATAAGTATACAATTTATTGATTGTTATTAAAATCTGAAATAATTCATTATTTTTACCAAAATTACTTGGGGGTTTCATACTTTTAGGTTTCAGGGCTTATTATTATGATAAATACAGCTAGTCTTAAAGGGCCAATATTAGGCCTAGCAGTGTGGAGATGTATATTTTCACATTTTATGTCCCCTGTGGATCAGTGGTAAGTCTGAGGGCATATAATGCTAAAAAATGGGGTTTCAATACCTGTGGCAGGCAGAGCACAGCTAGCCCATTATGAATAAATAAACTAAAAAACATTTTTGCATTTTTAGTTTTACTGGATGACAGTTACTTTAAAACGAGACCCAAAACTCGAGCGCTTTCGAATAGTTGACTATTCTCCTTTATTCTCATGAAGAAGAGTAGTCAACTAATCGAAACCGCTCGAGTTTTGGGTCTCGTTTTGAAAATACTACAACTTTTGTAGGTGATCATGTGTGCTAACTACTTAACCTGGAGTTACTTTAAAAAATAGACCTACTAAATATTTGTTAATTTTTTTTTAAATGTTTGACGTATAATAAATATCTTATTATTTATCATAATATTATTATAATGTTTAATATATAACATAATATATAAATTAGAAAAGGTGGGAATTTTGGTTTGGTAAATTTCCCTTGTCATCTGAAAAGTGTCAACAACAGATGCAACTTGTATTCGGTTGAATTGGGCATTATTACTGGAAGAACCTTGATGGGGTTATTGGGGGTGGAGAGCCTGTGCAAAGGCTGTTGCCATGATAGTACCAAAAGCATTTATTCTCTTTTCACGTGTACATAGAAGCCTAACATATCATACTGTTTAAAGAATTTCCCTCTTATCCATCTGTCTTTAGATAACATGTATAAGATCAGTTATATTTCCTCGTGTCTAACCAATTCAAATATCTTTGTTCGGAAAGTGCTTCCTCACCAAGCAATGCTTACTTTTGGAGGGTTTCCTATGGTAGCTACCAGCCCTTCTTTGTAACTCAGCTGAGAGGGAATCCCCAGAAGGATTATTTAAACCTTATCAATATACAAGTTAGCTGGTTAGATCATTTTGTTAATTTCACAAAAGTTTTTATTTACACAGTCAGTTTTTATCCCTTCCCCCCACTCTGAAAAAAGTTTGAGGGGGTATGTCCGTCAAGTCAATCTATAGACATTTATTTACTTTCTACATAGGAGATCAACAATTATAGTGATGGCTATTTTAAATATATGTTTTTATTTCATTGTGTAGTAAATGTATGACATTTTTTCATTACTAGATGCGTTTTGAACAAAAAGTGATGGTCTGGATCTTCCTGGGAACAAGCTTTTTTGAACCTGCATATGTTTTATATGAAATGATAAAAGTGAGTTATAAAATTTCAGACTTATCATTTTTGAAGTTTTTTAATACATAACCTACTGATTCTATGTTTTATGTGCCACAAACATCACAGATTATATACATGTGGATAGTTAGTCTCACTTTATCAGAACAATTTACACTGTAAACAAGACCCATGGTGCTACAGGCAACACGTATAGCAATGGTGTATTTTCAGTGTTATCCCGTTTACCGGTGGTAAACCAGCCGTGAGAGAATAAAACAAAATATAGTGTTTTAGACAATATAAAAAATATTTGAATCTCATCCATTACTAGCACAAATATAATTACTGCAGTTTTTAGAAAGCAGTGACACAAGATGTTATTTACATGAGATATTTACAAAGCTTTGTACTGTATTTACAGCTTCTTCAGGAGTGTTCCACGAAAATACAAACCATAACTAATAGTAACTTTTCAGTAAAGCTGTAAATTTATACAATAATTTAAAAAATCTTATCTTTTGTTAAAGAATGACATTCTGCTTTGTTGTAAATGTACTTTTAGACTTATGATTATATTTTCAGTTTTGTTTTCTGACATTGTATTGTCACTGACTTCTTTATTTATACTTTGGTTCAGGCACACACCAGTAAGGAGCTGGATACAAACTTAAGAAATTGTATTTATCTGTGTGGAAGTTTTGCATTGGTGGTAAGAGTAGCTGTGTTTGTTTACATGATACTTGTTATGAAGAACTTTGGACAGGGTCTAAGACAAAAAGGTAAAGAATATTCATTTTTATTTGGATAATAGAACAGCAAAATATATATTGCTGTAATGAGGTAAAAATAAGTATGTTTCAAATCTTTAGTGAAATAGTAAAACTAAATCAAATTACTTCTTATCTTCTAATAAAAAATTCAAACAGTATTAAATTATACATTAGCCATCTATCTTAACAACAACTTTACGAGTTAGGCTTGGAACTAAAATATATTTCATAAATGGTCTTGAAAATATTAACCAAAGATAGCTAGAAACAAGCATAAACATAACTGAGAACAGAAACTGGCTGGTGCTAAATATAGGAAAGCACAAACTGTTTTATGATACAAAAAGTTTAAATCAATAATATTTGTATGCTGAAGTTTTATAATTGTTTTAGCAACTAAAAGTTATATGTATCTACCATATCCTTTATTGTATGGCTCTGTCATAGCTTTAGAAAACTGTTGGCATACAATATGCATCAAATCTTGTTGGCCACTGCTTACATGTATGTTGTAATCTGGTCTTTTGGTGCCTGAAGTGACCTTTACATTGTGTATGTATAATTATAAATGAAAGATGGTATA
>NW_013668331.1:139648-152763 GCF_000517525.1 Limulus polyphemus
GTATATATATATATATATACACACACACACACACACACACACACACACACACACTCACATATACATGATAGCATTGAAATTTATTAGAATACATCAAAAATTGTAATCTTATGAACTTTACACACAAAATTGTAGGTGTGTCCTGATATATTCGTAAGCTATCGACCTGGCACTGATATAAAAAAAACAACACCCTGTTCCTATGGTTGTGTGCAATAGATGCCTCTCTTCTCTTTAATTCCAGTTGAAAGAGGTTCTTTCCCTGCTTTTCTGTTGCATCGTAATACCAGCAACAGGATGTATATGCTCTGTTCCTATGGTTGGGCAAATGTTCCATGTCTTCCTCGTAACTCCGGATGCAGGATGTCTCTTCCTTGCATTCATGGTTGAGTGAGTTAAAATTTTGCCCATAATACAGTTACAACTATTACACTCTTCTTATGGTGGATTTGAGGCAATGCCATGACCCTGTAATGCTGGGTTTTGTTTCTTGTACTTTTTGCAACTATGGTTGTTTTGGGAGTTTGTCAAGTTTCAACCAAATGCTCACTTCCTCTTCGTAATTCAGGGTTGCTTGGCATATGGCACTATGGTTGGGGTTAATGGGTATATTTATAACACGGTCCACATGTCCTAGCCACAATATTGTTGTTATGATTTTTTCATCCTCAACCTCTTAATGCTGAGGACAAGTTATGGAACTTTGTCTGGTTGAAGTTGGTAATGTACCTAGCTAATTCTGTTTATATGTTGCAACAGCTTGCAACTCTCAGAACATATTACGCTTGTGCAAATATTTTACTTTTTGCCCATTTTGGATTAATTTCCTACTACCTGGTGAAGAGCATACCTGTTACAAAACATACTTACCAGGGTTTATTCCTTTGCCCATTTAAGCATTGGTCTAATTTTTTTTTTTCGTCTTGATAGTCTCTTATACCCTACTTAATTGCCCTTGCTGATATTTGTCTCATGACACTCTCCACCTACATCAATACGCCTTCTTACTGTATATAAGCACTTCATTCAGATAATGTTTTCACTTTTACTTAACAAAGTGTTCAGTAAAGGATTTCTCTATGTTATGATCATTAAGAGATAATTTGAGTGTTCTTTGTGTTACCTAGTTGATTTTCATTTGACAAACCGATATACAGCACAAATTTCTGTATGATTATTTCTGGCATGGAGGCAAATGAGGTCTTTCCTATCCCACCTCTGATATCTAGTGTTGTTCAACAATTGGGGAGGAGTCACTCTCTGTAATCTCATTGAAGTGAGATGGAGATATATATTCGGTACAGTGATGTTCCTCCTAGGGGCTCTGAGGCTGCAACTGACGGCAATCCTGGACATTCTGGAGAGAATTTAAATTTGCTTTTTCCTGCACCTTCTTTTATTCTGCTGACTTCCAGGAGGCCATTTTGGGATAAGCCGCTTCAGGCTCCTTTTATCTTCAGTCAGTCCATTGAGTGTGTGATGTTTTGGGTTTTCCCTAGTTGCTTTTGAGCCTTCACCCTTACTTGATGGCTGAAAGGTATGGGAGTGAATACTTAGTTATCCCTCCATCCACTAACATTGTGATTCATGAAGGGAGGTTTACTGCTCAGTTACATGAAGGGACAGCTATACCTTATCTGTCACAATTGTCGAAACTATGTGATTTAGCCTACCACCACCATGTATATCTTGACTCTTAAAGAATACATCTGCTCCTTGAAATTAAAGGTTCTATGGTCTTGCAATTCCCAAGTCCAATGTGTTTTCCTAAAACTAAACTTTGTTGGAAGACTCAAGATCACCAAGTCCACTGATAATGAGCTCAACCCACTGTTAGCATGCAAATTGGTTTGATTGTCAGCTTCTACGATCATTCTGTTGTCATTGGCATTTCAACTTTAATCAGCTCCAAAAGATGGCATAGTTCCACCCCTATATTCGAGGGTCCCAGCCCCTGACATCAGCCTCTTGGTCCATATCTAAGGGTTCTGCTGCTCAGTTGAAATGCTGCCAGCAGCATAGGTGATTATTGTGTGCCTTCAGGGTCTGTGGGGGCTCGACTCCTAAAATTTCTCGACGTGTAGTAAACCTTAACAATGGATCCATATGCACTACTGGTACTTGAGTCAGGAGTAGTCATTCAGTTCACATCTTCATCACCATTATCCACCCAACCTGTAGGGTTTCCATCTTCTGCAGATTCTTGGATTTCAGAACTTAGTTCTAGGGCTGTCAGAGTTTGGTTGGTCTGGAGGTAGAAAAAGAGTCATGCCAGTTCTTCCAGGGTTTTATTCCCATTAGTTTGCTAAGCCCAAGAAGACAGGCGATTGGTTTCCAGTCATAGATTTTTCTCGTCTATATCAATTCCTAGATTCTCCAAGGTTCACAAGCAGCTCATTCCTCACTCTGAGTTGCCATTTTTTTTACAAGGATGGTGGATGTCCAAGTTCGATGTCATTGACTCCTACTTACACATTGTCATAGTGGTGGTATCCCTCCACTATTTGCTTTTTTTGTGTACAAGGGTCAGGTACTGCAGTTAAGGATTTTTACATTCAGACTAGCATTGACACCAAATGGGTATTCCACTCTTTGGCGAGTGTTAGCCAAGCAAATGTGCTTCTATCAAACCAATTACACACTAGCAACCACTAGTTCAATATACTTTATACAGGTTGCAACAGGCTCTGTAGAAATGAGGCATACCATAAGACCACCTAGAGGCTGACTGGGTGGTATTACTGTACTGTGCTTTCCCAGTACTTATGGACTATCATGAGTAAAGCAAAAGGGTATCCTGTCCATCCCTGCCAATTCTTGGATTGAATAAATCGGGGTCAGTTTGCTTTTAAAAATTTAGGGAACTTGGTTCAACTGTTGCACTGTTCTTCAGAACTCCTCAACACGTATTACCCCTCAGATTCTACTAGTGGAACTAGATAGTCCTTACCACACCCAGTTTCTAGTCGCTAGGGTGCTAAACAGAGGCTTTTCCTCCAGAGTATTAGAGTGAATTTCCTCCACTCTTGGAGAACAGGGTGCCCTCCTACCCGGATGAGTTCTGTTTCCTCAGATTAAGGCATACAATATCCCATCATTCTGAGCCTGAGGTGTTGCCTTTCAGACTTCTTCAGGTAGCAAAGAAGGTTTATCCATTTCAGTATTGCTTACCTTTTCATCATGATTCTGATGGCTTAGAATGCATCACTCTATGGCTACAGGCAGGAATCCACTCATAAGTGTATGTGTGTGTGTGTATATATATATATATATATATTGTGGTTGAACTGCTCTAGCCACCAATGTGGGATATAGGGACGATGGCCGTATAATTCCAATCCCGATCAGTGGAACCTCGGCCATCTAGTTGGGGCGTGGCCAATAGTGATGATAAATCATGTAAAATTCCACCCACAGTACATGAATTAAGTTACGGGCGAAGAGTATATCTGTTCTGGATGTAGTGCGGTTCCCCCAATAGGGTGCCAATCTTCTACTGACACACGCTTGATATATACAGATGCTTTCTGTATGGATAATGCCCTCATCAGCCCCTCCACCTTCTCAATGTGGGATTCTAGCTGTAGTGTGAGAGGAGATAAGTGTGCTTTGGAAGTTAACATTTTCTTAAATCGAAAATGTATTTCTAATAATACTTGCATCCACTCACACTCTTCCCCCCCCCCCCCCTTAGGACTGGTGTTAGAGAATGTATATTGAGTCAGTCTCAAAAAAAGTGATAATATTATCTGAATGAGGAACTTGTATACAGTACCAGAATAGAATATTGCCAAGGGCAATTAAATGGGGTATAAAAGACTGGAGCAAGCGAAAAAAAATCAGACCAAGGTTTAGATAGGTAAAGGAAGAACCCCTGGCAGTCGAGTAATAACTGTATGTGAGGGAAGGCAAGAATTATTGGAAATACAGTTTTGATTTAAGAAAATGTTAACTTCCAGAAGTAGTGTAGTATGCTCCACAGGTGTGCTTCACTTTCATCTTTGAGTACAACTGTTCATTCTGGGTGTTACTTTCTGCTTTGTTTGATACTTGTGCAGCTAAAGCCTCCTACCCCATGTCAATGTTTTCCTTTGGGAGCCTACCAATTCTCGAAAGTGAGAATTGAGTTGGTATAGTAGAAGGAGCTAGCTTGGCCGGTATAGGTGGTGCAATACTATTGGTGGAGAGTAGTCACATGATATGTATATGTTCAGAATTGATGGGGTATACAGACTGGCTCACTGATCATGAGAATGTTTTAGCAATGCATAGAGGGCAGACAAACTTAGAGTTTTGTGTGAAAGGAGGTAAGTACCTATCAGAAATACATTTTCAATGTAACAAAATTTTAACTTCTAGTTTCATTTTAATGTACTGTTGTGCCATAAGTGTTGAAAAACAAAGTTGAATAAAGTTTCAATCATGAAAAAATTAACTGAACTAACGTGGAAATGGCTTGCACTAATGTTTTTGAAAGTGTTTAACTTTAAAATGCCTTATTTTTTATGTGTTTGGGTGTATGTCAGAGCTTACTTAATGTTAGGACCAAATATAATGTTGCGTACATGTAATATTTCACACAGAATTCAAGCTTAAGTATAAAAAAATACCTGATAGGCATGATGCATGCAGAAACTGTAGTAATTTGGCGTACTTTAACACAAATGAAAAAAATTTTAGCAAAATTTCTTTCATCGTTACTTTAAGAGATTTTTCTCTAAAACTTGAAATTGGGTGATTTCTGCATTTTCTTTTCATGCTTAGTTACTAATTCACACAATTGGAAGCAAAACTCAAACTAACTTCTCTTGTAGTGTAGGATGACTGCTGCAATTTAGATATTTAAAAATTGTCTTCTTTTTTTTTATTTCTTTCAACTGAGTCATATTTGGGTTCAATCACTGCAATGGGTGCATAACAAATAGTCCGCTATTCAGCTTTTTGCTGAACAACAGACAGACATGGTGAAATCATACCAAAAAACATGAATTCATCAAATATTGGAACTTTTTGAGGGTTATCTGATTACGCTTCTCGACAAAATCAAAATTTTGTTTCTCTCATCAAAGATGTATACCAGTTTTGCATGCTGATACCAAATCTGTTGTATTCTAGTATATCTAGTTATTGAAATACAACTGGCGTTAATTTCAACACAATTTAGGTAATAATCACACATCAGGCTAGTGAACATTTTATAAATAATACTGTAAAGACTCAGAATATTCAAATAAGATCATGACCTGTTATTATAGTTAAAGTTGTCAAAAATTATTAAATGACTTTTTATAATCTTCTTTGCATACACTAAAACCTTTTTTTTTTGTACACAACAGCACATCTCTGGATGAAATGTAAACATCCACCATTTTTTTCGAGGTATTTCATTGAGATACAACTTGAATAGTAACTGATAATGACAGTTGGTCACCTATCTTATCAGTTTTATTTAAAAAAAAATAAAAACATAATTTTATGATGTGCTTAAGAATACTTTGATTTCTTGTTTTTAAGATTTATGGTGATGGTCATATGTAAGAGCAACGTGTCAGATTGTGAATGTTAATGGTACAGTATATCCTTTATACGCTGGTATAGTGAAATATAATTTAGTATGAAACTATATCATTATACAATGACAATTTTGAATCCCTTAGTAATAACTTAGAGAGATTTTCTGTATAATATTTTGAACTCCAGTTTCTTTTGTGTGTAAAATTATTTTACTTTTAAGTCCAATTTGGATTTCAGTTTATGGTGGTCCCAGTTCGGTGCCTTTGAAGCAGCAGCGGACTTCATACATTAAGTACACAAGTCCTGACTTGGACATCTCACAACAGTAAAAGTCACATATATTTTTTGCGCTGTAAGTAGAAATTTTGGTAAACCTTATCACCACTAAACCATAGTTTCAAAGGCACTATCTCTCATTGGTGGTGATCCTCGCTATTAAAACTAGCACATCTCCCTTCTTTTATTATCTCTTTCTTGCATGAAAATTATCCTTTCTAAGGAGTACTAACATTTTCAAATCTTCTGCTGCTTTTTGTTTCTGCATACAATTTGATTACTTATTATTCTGTGCTTTGGCTTGATTTACGTAGAAATTTCTCTTAAGATATTTTTAGGAATTAATTAAGTGTTGTACATTATTTATGTGTTTGTATTGGTAGATCATTAACCAACTAATGTTTTTTAACAACAATTATAGTGTGTATGTCTTCTACAAGCCACCAAATCCTGATTACAAGTATACTTCACATAAGTATTTAGCCTGTTATACTTCAAACACTACATCATTCCTTATCTGGTCCCTAAAAAATTGTCAAGAATTAAAAGTGTGTATAATAAGAGTGTATTTCTATCACACGATGCTCTTCAGGCCAACTGGGATACAACAAACACAGCAGTGGTCAGAACACAATTTATCTAAGCTTTTGATACAACAGTTTGCTATGTTTTTTTTTATCTTTATTAGTGAAAAAATATCTTTGCGATTTTACTAATGCTGTTTTTAGATCCCAAGAGTGTTTCAAAAGTCACTTCTACTGTTCAGAATACTGCAATATACCAATGATATAATTTCTGAAACTTGATAATGTAGACCAGTTTTGCTTGTTCTAAACAACTTGAATATGATTTTGGACAATGGTTTTTATACTTGTTGGTGCTATGTTGTATGACCATAATGTCAGTATAACACACCATGATCACATTGGTTTATAAACCAACTTTTACAATGCTCTGGCTATCAGTTTCCTGAATACAGTAATCAGAATAGCAGAAGTGACTTTTGAAGCACCTGTTATTTTACTGTTTGAATTTTGGCACCCAAATGTGTTCATGTGACAACACATCTAAAATAGCTAGCATGGGTAATAAATGATTACACACACACAAGAATTAACATTTATGTTGGAAATAAATTTGTGTTAGAATTAACATTTCTAATAGGCACAGATGTGTGTGTGTCAAAAAATTATAAAACAACTCAAGTGTGATACATGTGAAAAAAACAAGAGGCTGTTTCTATCTAGACCCTTAGTGGAGTTTACTTGATAACTTCCATATGATTCTATTCAACCAAAAGGGAGCATTAATGAGCAAACAAAATGCAAAAAGATTTTTACATTTTTAGAATTAAAGTCAATTTCAACAGGTATGTACAACTGAAATACTGTAAGCCTTTTCTTGTTGAGTCGTTCTCATTCTATTAACAACTATATGACTTTTTGTTCGGAATGTTCTTGACACAATGCATCACCTTATCCAAAGTTCTCAACTCTCCCACCTTCTACGTAACTTACTGCACAAGCACTAGAGAAACTACACAAGTTTTTGTTATCCAACCAAAAGTCAGGTTTTTCTTGTTGACAATCGGTACGTAAACTTTTCGTCTTTTTTGTTCTGCCAATCACCTGTTGGTGTCCCCGACAAGTATGTGATTGTGTGGACACACAATTTATGTGACACCCATCTTTTTCTCGTGTCAATGAATAAACCCAGTCTTTTGATGAAGCCAGTTAGTCCTAATCACGAAGAAGCTTCTGCTGGTGTTATTCCACTCTTTTATTCGGAGGTACGTACATCTGTTTCACCTAAGCTGATAGTGTTATGTTAGATGATTCACCTTCTAATATTTGGGTTGTTGCTGATGCATTAAAAAATTAGCAGGATGTTAACCTTTTCCATGTTTCTCATATCTGTCATACAGATGGCCTTTTAACAGGGTTATCTTGTTTGTCAGTATTTCATTTTGAGACTTTCTTCTTCAGCTCAGTTATTGGTTTATTCAGAGTCATTTTTGTACTTTGCAGTTTTTGCTGTCATTGATTTCATGCAAGTTACAACATGGCTTTTAAGTTCCTTTGACACTTTAGCCCCCAGTATTTCAGAAAACTTTGAAAGTGCATACTTCTTGCATAATTCTATTTCAATTTGCTTAGCTTTGTATTCAAGAGTTGGTCCAGTAGGAGCTTATTTGGATTCTAGCCTTTAATGTTTTAATGATTATCGTCCCATTTGAGACATCTGACAGGCTATCATTGTTCCCGTCTAACTGGTTTTTTCTACTTTTCGATCTACTGCTCGTCCCTTTCACCTCAATATACCTGCCATGTGTAGAAACAAATGGGGTGGTTCTACTTAAAATATTAAATAACTTTTTTCAGTTCCAAACATATCCTTCACCTGGATCATTTGTGGGCTGTCTAGGTTCAGTTTTTTATCTGTGGAGCCCTTGGCTGTGATATCCATGAGTTAGACTGATCATTCAATCTGGTTTTTCCTTTGTCTCACTCCTCTTTCATTTCACCTTTTATCTTTTATGGTTCCTTCTGATCCAGCTTTTCTCTACAAATTTTGAATTCAGATGTTTTGGACCTGTTATAAAAATAAGTATTAGAAATTGTTCATCACAAAGGTATTTTTTATATCCCTGATTCATCTGTCATCACACCATCTTCTGTGTTTTTACCACTGAGAGGTAGTTTACCAGCTCATTGCATTTCTCTTTGGCATGGCTATTTTCATTCAAGTTGTTAAGGCCTTAACTGATCATCTCCTTTCAACTGACATTGATTTCCACATTTATATGGATGATGATTTCTTCTTGCTCTCTTGTCCATTGTGTTTGTTGTATTTCTCTCGGGTATATCATTCACAACGCCAAATCTAAGTTCGTAAAAACTTGGTAGCTAATTAATTTGGGGTTTTGGATCAACACGTTTCAGAGGATTCTTGTCTCCTATGGTGCTTTAAGCCTTGGAGTTTTTATGTATGGAAAATTCTATTTTCTACACCTACTGTTATAAGTATATTTTTTTTTTTTTACTTTTGCTTGCATCAAGTAGGGGACACTCGGATATTTATTCCCTTGATGCATCACATAACTTATTTTCTTGAAAGATTCTATGTTGATATCAGGACAGAGCCTTCCTGCCTAAAACACTGGCTCTAAGGAATATTTCTTGCCTATTGTTTTGCTGCTTATGTCTGTTTATGGCTGTAAATTGATAACTAGCACACACTGAATCATTAAAGGGGGTATCAGAACAGGTTGTTTATACCTTATAACAAGACTCCTTGCATCTTGACAACATTAACAAATTCGTTGCTGTTGTTCATCCATCTTGTTTACTGTGATGTACCTAATCAACTTAAGATTGCGTTTAGTGCCATTTTTAGCCTCCTGTTTGCATTACCCACTGGAGGACATTCTGCCAGCTGGGTATGTGGATGAATCTGAATACTTTTTAAACTTGGTTGAACAAAATCATCAGGTAATTATCAAGTTAACTCCAATAAGGATTTAGTTGGTTGTAAGAAGCTAAACTTTTTATCAAATATGCTTGAAGTTGAACACATTATGGCCTGCTAAGGAAAAATTGTAGATAAGCATTTATTTTGTAAAACATTTAAGAAACTTAATTCACAAATAACAGAAGAATAAGATTTTCAATATAGTATACACTACTTAGTTTATATATTTTTAATTGAAATTAAGAAAAATACTTTTTATTTAAAAGTAATGTCTTGAGCTGACTTCATAAAAACTGGAAAAACCATTTTAATGACTGTAACAAGTACTTCTCTAGACTAAACATTTGGGTTTAAAGTTAGAAACATTAAATTAATAGATTGGTACTAAAATTTAAATTTGTTAGTTTTGGTTTGTTAATTTTGTTTGAAAACATTTTTAATACCTTTCTTTAGCATATTTTTTAGGTCTAAGAGGGGGAAGTACTAAGCTCATTCAAAAAATTCAATTTTTGTGAAAGGAGTGTTTCTTATTTTAATTTTACTTGAAGATTACATGGTGTTGTGTAACTGAGAGGTTTTTCTTGTATTCACAGGATAGTTTTGGTATTTTGTTTGTAAAACTAGGCAGGTATTTGTGTATTATAGAACAGTTCCACTAAAAAAAATTAAAACTTTTCTTATATATTTTAGTTTATGGGATAAAAGAACATTTAAGCAGTGATCCACCCACTGAAATACAGGAAGATAATGAAGTTATCGCTCCAAACGATAAGCCTGAACCATAGGGTCCAGAGACTGCTTGTAAAATCAAAACTTCATAAAAATATTTTTCTGGTAACATTTTTCAAATCAGAAAATAAAAGGATTTCTTTGAATACTGTGATTATTAAACAATATGCTTTAAGTAACAACTGTTTGAAAAGATGTATTCTTAAGTCAAAATATCTTTAATGCAACAAGGAAGTTTATAAGTACGATTTTTCTATGAATGTTGGTGTAATTTTTGTTGTATAAAGATCTTTATGTGGTAAAAATTTTCTCTGAATACTTCCATAACATAAAGGATGGTTCTGTTTTAAGCACAGGCTTTGTATTTCATAAAGTTACTTCAAATCAAGCTACTGGATTCTGAAGGATGTATAATTCCCTTTAAAAGTTGGCATTAGTCAAATTCTATGTAACCACAAGATTTCGAATTAATTTATTTTCATGAGTAATTATTTTATAAAAAGATAGTTTGAAAACATTCTAAAGCTTCTTGTATAAGGATTTTTTCTTGTTATATACAGAAGAATTATCAGTTAAATAGATTTCACAAGATAAAGGGTTAGAATAATAAGTAATTACTAACTAGCATTGATTCACTGAAATTGAAAAAACATATGCCACCTGTAGAACCATTATGAATAAGTCCATTAGTATGAAACAAAATATTAACAAAATTGTGCTTTAGCATGATGCAGTTATCTTTAGAAAAATAAGTCATAAAGCATGTCGGTAACTTTTAAAAATTATTATTTGTTTCATTTATAGTTAATTAATATTTTGAGAATGTCATGAATAATGGTGAAAAAGTATGCAAACTACTGGTTTCTTCACTGTGAACAGTTGTTTTTTTAATTGCATTTTCACTTGCATACGTAAAGAGTTGAACTTTGTTGCGTACTGCTACTGCCTTGTTCCTTGTATTTATCACTAAAAATTTAAAATTTGTTACCAAATGTATACAAGTTTTGTATATCGCAAAACTTATAAAATATTGTATAGTGCATTAGATGTACTACATGATTGATAAAGCTGTGCTCATTCATTGTGACACATTCAGTTTCCTTATCTGTGGCTTTAACTTGGACTTTATTTGGTGTGATATAGTTTTGAAAATTAAATGTATTATGCAAGTATTTTCCAGCAAAAAATGTTTCAGGTATAAAAATATAAGGTAAATTGTAAGTACATTATTTTTCATACACAAGTAAAATGAAAGCAAGAAAGAAGCTATATAATATTCATATTTCATTTTAAAAATGTTTGATTTTGTGAGTGATATATTTTTTTGTTTTAATCTTACATTTATTTGTTGTAGGGAGATCTTGTTCCATCTAGTCTGATTTAGTGTTTATTATGTTTTATAATTAACAAAGTTTATTAAACAGTAACGCAAAGTTATCTGGAGCATGGAAAACTGGAAGTATAAAAATGGTTTGGAATTGCAGTAAGGATAATGGAACAAAATTTTGACCGATATACTGATCTGTTTTTTAAGCATAGCAACCTTAACAGTATATATATATATATATATATATATATATATATTAAGAATTTTTGACAATTGGGTTCCAGTTTTTCAAATTACTTATCTAAAAATCTTTGTTTAGCTTTATGATAGAATTATTTTCAAATGAAAAGATTTTAACTTAGATGTAGTGTATGTAAATAAAAAGAAAGAAGATCAATGTTGCTATAGTTTCAAAAACCTGTATCCAAGTTCAGTATTTAGTAGTAATATTTATCATCACAGAGGCTGTACTTATTATTGTAATGTTGTAGTTCTGTTTTTAGCTGAAAGCAAACTACCATAATTCATGAAAGTTAGACTAAATTGAATAGTGTTTATTGTTTAACAATGAGAAGTGATTAATTTAATGCTTAATATAATGAATAGAAGGCATATTATGTGATAGAACAAATATGTTCATTAAATGTACATGTTTAAACCCTTGTGTTAAACTTGGTATGTCTGGTGGGATAGCCTGAGACTGTGTTACAAGATTGCAAGTAAATGCTGTTGTTTTTCTCAGACACTTATGGTTTAATATTATATTTTGTGGAATTGATTAAAATTATTCTATATAATGAATATATCTCTTGGTGATTAATAAATGTGAAAGTTTGATTTAATGAATTTACTTTTAGTTATATGTGTATATATATATATGAAGAACATCAGGAAGTATCACATCTCCTCCTTCACTTAATTTTGTACATAATTACAGAATGCTTAATTTTTTACTTTTGGATGAATTGAATCAGATTGTGCCAATGAATGATAGCTTTAGTTATTACCAGATACCAATTATAGGTATTAAACTTTGAAAGTGAGGCTTGATTGCAGTTGTGTTAATTACTTTTAAGAATAAAAAGTTTATTGTTAAATTCAGGGTAAAATAGAATGTAACTAAAATATGTATGCACAGATGGTATTATTTGTGGCTTATTCTTCATATGAACTTCTGTTATCTTTTAATTTTGATAGCATTTTTCATTATGTTGTGTTTCTTCATGTTTTATACTACTGAAATATATTTCTTTTCTGATTATGCTGGAAGTTCAATGCTTACACAGAACATTTTTTTAGTCATGTTTTCTTCTGATAAATATACAGTAACATAATTAAGTTATATTAGTTCATTCACTTTCTCTCTTAAACAAATGTTATTACTATATTTTGTGTAGTTTTTCATGCTTAATGCAGATATTGATTCTTTGCACTCCTGCATAATTAGAAAGTTAAATTATTTCTGGATGTATGTTGTCACTAATACTGAGTCTAGAAAACGTTTTTAATAGTTTTATGTTATTGTAATTCAATGTACTGAAACATGTTATGGTATTTACATCTAATAACTATCTTCAAATGTTGGTTATCTTTTTGAGTTGGGATTTATCTTAATTTCAAATCATTAATTAAAGGTAAAGTTTCCTAACATTTTTTTTCTTTTTTATATGTAAGTGAAATAAGACTTACAATAGTCATTACCTAAACATTTGTGGGACTTATTATATTTTTTTAATTTGGTTGAAAATAAAGGATTTTTATTTTGTAAATACATACTTTTGTTGTTTAACTTAAAATA
>NW_013668331.1:152784-158144 GCF_000517525.1 Limulus polyphemus
CCCCCCCCCCACGGAAAAATTTTGTAAAAATAGTTCTCTGAGAACTTTGTGCTAACTTTACTAAAATTTATTGAAAGTATTAATCATTTACAAGCACTTCTCTATGATTCACAAAAATAGGTGCTCACTGGCACTTATACTCACCATAGCTACAAGCATGTACACATGTAATTTATCATGCATTGTTATACTGATTCATTCACACTACTATAAGTCTATCTATTTAGTTAGAAACAATTTTTGAAGTTCAAGCTAAAGTTTAAAAAGCCCAACCATTACTGTGACAGAATGTTTGTCCAACTGTTGCTCCAGTGCACATGTACACAACAGATCTATATATCTTAGCTTTTGCAAAAGCTTTTCAAATTCATTCCAGATTGTCTTGGAGTTAACAAACCTCCTCCTGTTGCAGTGGCAGTCCTTGTTGCTTCAACAGATCATCTTCCTCATAATTATAAAGCACCCAGGCTTCTATTCACCTAGCTGCATAATATCCTGGCAGTGGTACTTTATAAAGACCTGATCTGTTTCAGCTTAAGTCACTGGCATACCTTGGTCAAGGGCTTTATCAGAAGTTCTGCCCTCTCGAAATGTCTCCTTGGGGGCTGAGATTGGTGGATTGGTCATTGCCGATGTATTGGTACTAGTCTCTATGGTCACTTTTGCCACAACTGTTCAACCCTCATTGATGTAGCCAAATTGGTGGCTGTCACTTATGGAGTAGGCTCTGCCAGTATTGTGGTAATCAATGTAGTGGAGGTGGTGGAAGGAGTGGTTGTGCTGGAGTTGAGTTCTTTTTTGACTGATTTTTAGCAGTAGAAAGCTACTACTAGGATGCTGGATCACATGATCCCATCGAAGGTGTGCACACATACTGTGTCTATTGTTTCTTTCAGTGAAGCATCCTCAATGGGGTACTACAATGGCTTTCTTTGATACACCAACTTGCATCTTTTTAGAGTTTTTCATCATCTGCTTTATGTCAGCTTGTGGTGCTGGAGTGGTAGGTGGCTGAAACACTAGATGTCACTGGGTCATCCAAACTCACTTTCTTTGGCTCCTTAATATCAGGTGTTAGTGGGACAATGGCAAGTGATACCTTAGAATGCTCCAGAGTCTGGAGGGCCAGACTCACAGTCACTGCCTTCAGAGCACACGTTTGCATCATTCAGCAATGTATCTTTGTCCATTGATTCTGGGGAATGAAACAGGTCCAACCTACATGTGGAATGCAGTATATACACCTCTTTAGTACCATTAAAGGCAAAGAGAAAAGACTACAAGTTCCCTCCATGTCAGTTCCAAGGAGGTATCTGCAATGGAGAATATTCAAATACTGCTGACCAGTTCTAAAAATGAAGACAGCCAGTAGGATTAAGAACTTGATCTTAAATAGTCAAAGACAGCATTTAAAATGAATGGTTTAAGCAATACCATACTCATTAGAAAAAGTAAACTCTATCCAGGATAACCCATCTGGACAAGTGAGTTTGGTGTATCTAGCCCATAACACAATCCCTTCTGCTGAATCGGGAATACTTTAGTCACAAACACGACCATAACCTCTGCTGCTTCCTACCTCAATGTGGCTTCATTGATGGTCTACAGCTATATGGTACCCCTCTGCATTTCCCTCCACTACTGTCTGGTTGTTAACAGAGCCCCGGTTTGGTAGGAACCAAATGGGGTAGTGAGAGTATCCACACTTGTGACCGATAAGAACAAACACTGCATGGATGATTACCTGATTTCTCTTTCAATTTCTGTACATATGCTTATCGTAGGTTCATAATTCATTAACAACTTAATTCCACTATGTTCAAACTAACGATCAAATAATTATATGTCTAGCTTAATCTTTTACGACAAATTACACGTCATGAATATCAGTTTCTAACAAGTATGTTTGAACATCTAAAAAAAGTCTCCATTTATATTTTTTAATATAAAACTCGTGCTTCTTCGTAGCCCAATATATTTTAAGCAGATCTCATTAACATATGCAAATAAAATTACAAACTTGACATATACCGAAACATTTTTAACAAAACTTAAAGAACTATTTACGAAAACTACAAACGTCTTAGTTTATATTGATTTCTAGCCCAATGTTATAATACGTGCGGTATATATTTGTTTTAGTACGTTATTAGTCAAATAGAATAATCCACTGTAAACGAAACATAAGGACATTCCACAAAATGATTCGAGATAAGATGATAAAAGAAATTTTCATCATTTAGAAACCCTACAAAATATATACACTTCAAATCCATAACTAATTTGACTGTCTCCGTCGTATTTGACAATAGATCTTTGACCCTCACATTATCCCTTCCCCTATCGCTTAAAACTAACGTGATTCACCATAGCCTAATATACTGTTGCGTCAGCGAGGTCACGTGACTAGTATGACGCCACGTCGTTCTAGAACATTCACGTCTTTTCCTTAAATCTCGGGATCCTTCTAGATATAGTGTAGTCTTGTATATACAAGACGGTCACAAGTTGACGGCAACAATGTGTGTAACTGAATGGAATATTGTTGAGTCGAGCACGTGAGACGTTCGTTGAGAATTATAGCGTTTGTTATAACGCGACTGTTGAAATTAAGTGTATCGCAAAGTTATATTCAGAAAGAATAAACCAGTTTTATTTTAGAAAGGACTTCTATCGGTAAAGTTTCTTCGGAAAGAATTTTTACGGAAAATTAACGAACGAACGGAGACGTAACAATACTATCATTAATATATGCAAGTTAAATCACAGAATTAAGAGTATCATACATAATGAAACATTTATTAACAAAACTTCAAGTTAGGAAAAGACGACTTTATCTAAGATTTATCAACAATTATGTGTATACATTTGAAGATTTTAAGAACAAACAAAATAACTGTGATAAAAACATACAAGTTTTTAACAAAATATTTAAATTTTATTGCTTTTATTATTTCTTACGATAAAAAAATACTTTACCAGAAGAGATATATTTTTGCTTTCGCTTTTATAAATTCATCGCATTTACTGTACAATGTTCATCAGAATATGCCATACGCCCAAAATAAAACTACCTTCACTATAGTTTAACATAACTAATTGTGATCATCTTCTGTATGTCACTGAATTTAAGTCAGTAAATATAGTGTATTGATTTTTTTACAAACGTAAATAAAATAACGACCTACATCTCCAGAATGTAACTTTATAAGCTCAATCAACGAAGCTCTATTAATATGAAATACAAATCCCTCTTTAAAGAAATATATTGATTCCACAACATATTCATTCAACACCGACACTTCAGCTTCATTATGATTCGTTCGCTTAATACTGATACGTTTTCAAGTATAGTTCTCCAACACTCAAAAGTACATCGTAATTGATGGTTAAAAGTAAACTTTCTAAGACGTTGTATTTATTTCTATTGTTTATCATATTTCCGTTCAATCATTTTTATCAGTATATTTATTCACTTCACTATGGGACTTTTTATATATTGATGTTTGTTGTACCTAACGAGATCTATTAAGTAAAACCCGTAGTCGTCAGTGGGTATGGGGGACATAGTGTGGTAGAAATGTTATTACCCACTCTTATACTTCTAGAAAAAATTCTAAGAAACCGAATAAAGAATGTTGTTTAAACGCTTATGGTTAATATCTTGTGGGAGAGACCAAGATCTGAAATGTTATTTTTACACGCCTCTGATTCTGAATTCACAATGGACAGATTAATAGGAATCTAACCTATATAAAAGTCAGTGTGTATCGCGTCATAAAAGCCAAAATGCATTTATCCAGATAGAATAGTTTGATTGCTGTCTGCGCATTACGATTTTAATAATGGGGTGAAAAGGGGCCGTTCAGCGAAACCTTATAAATGTAGTGAGTGTTAGTATAATAAGCCTAAAGTAAAGACGTCGTGTGGGATCACCTAGCCTAGAGCAAAGTGCATAAAATTTATCATGAAATTAAAACTATCGATTCAATTTGAAACTTAAATCGTTTCTGAATTAAGCTATTTTCCGTTATATCACCAACGTTTTTTATAAAGAAAACAAAACAAATCTCTTTAATCGACGGAGGCTTTAAATTAAGAAATCAATATTTTTCCAGTTTTTTTGTAAAAACATATCATTTTATACTTTCAGAACAAAGACTAACAACAATATTAGGTTATACTTTTGTTGCTAAGCAACATGACATAAAAGCCATTGTTGGAACCTCGTGTTACCAAAACGCACTGGATTTTCTATATATTAGAAGTTATTAATTTAACTGATTTTTACCAATAATTACTCTATGAATACACCGCGAATTCATTTCATAGATGATCTTAATTTTGACTGAGGAATTTCCCGAAGTTTGCTGCTACGCAAAATTTATTTATTTAAATTAGTTATGAAATGTGAGGTTAGAATATACTACGGGGTGGGGGTGGTAAAACTTGGCCCGTCATTTTTGACGGGCTATATGCTAGTGTTGAAGTTGCTTCAAGATACAGAGTTGATTTATTTTTAATTATTTACTTTTTCAACAATATTGTTCGAGACGCATTTTGTGTAATTGTTAAAATGTATATATATAAATGATATAGAAATTTTCTTTGGTTTTGAAGACGGGTTTGTGCCCGAAACGTCAATATTACCATCATTTGTTTCATCCATTTAATTGTACCATCGTTCAAACACCTACAACAGTTTTAATAGTCTAAAATTATTTTTGTGAATTCTAATCTAATTTTTACGGATAGTTCAAAGCCTGTATAATTCATGTAGCGCAGTGTACACTGTAAGTTTAATGAAGAAAAACAGCGATTATCCAGTGGAAACTTTATTTACCTAAGGTTCAACCATACTGTTTTATCAAGTAGAAACATTACTAACAGATTCCCAGTTTTAACGAAACAAACAGCTGATGGAATTCAAAATGATAACATTGTGTTCTCATGTATTGTCTGACAAGAAGGTAACAATAAGAAATGTATGATAAGAATATAAACTCTCTAAACTGTACCAGTCGAGATTGTATATCAGACTGTCTAAACTTAAATTTACTTACTTGATTGAGAAACCCTAGTTTTCCAGAGAGTCCAGTACTTCCAAGTGACTAGTCCAACATAAGACAGCGGTATCCTGAAACTGAAAGCATTACTTGACTTACCAATGAAGGACACAGCTGTTGAATTTTATTCACAAGATGACCCTTTCCAGCAATAGGCTGCCACAGTGTTATCTCAAGAGAATGGCAGAGAACAAATGAAGTTAGAATGAAAGCAGCTTACCGACTTTCTTTTCCACGTGTCTGAATTTAAAAATCTGATCTTCGCCAATTGTCAGAATTTAAAGGCTTTTAGTT
>NW_013668331.1:159110-167639 GCF_000517525.1 Limulus polyphemus
TTCTTCTACAGTAGGTGTCTGTGACTTGTTAACGATAAATTCAACGATGAATAAACAGCATGCACTTTACTTGTTTTAAAAACAATATATATATATTTAGAACAAGTTAACGTATAAATTCTTCAACACTATAGCTATTATGGACATGTCATAAATACTATATATGTGGTTTTCTTCTTTTCAAATATCCACTTAGGCCTATCCAATTACTTTAGAATTTCAGTTGACAAGTCGAACTATCTTCTCTATTAGTATTACTATCGCACTAGTACTCACTGTGATTCACTTACAGTTGTGGCGCAAGCTACCGTAATCGTTTGGTCTTCTTTTTTTCTGATAATCCTCTATTCTTTTTGTCAAAGTGCACTGAGGCTGATTCAATTACTTTAGAACCTCGCTTTGACGGAATAAAATTATTTTTCTTATATTCTTTTCTACTGTTAGTTTCACTCTAACATATTAAACGTTAGGCCTATCACTTCTACGGTACTTAACTTCCCTCAAACTTTACTTTCTCCTGCTTCCTGCTCGTCTCACGCTATTTATATCTTCATTACCTAATCGTCTGTCTAACTTCTATATTCTCGACGTCAATATATTGCACGTGACGTTCGATATTCTCAACATCAAAGAATTGTTAACAAAACTTCCTACGATCATTTGCTTTTAACTCTTATTAGAAATTTTACAAAATATCACGACCTTTTAAAAACTTTCACGTATATAATTTCTTTAAAAATTATTTACGGTAATAACGAACTGTTGGTTTTACTGAAATGCGGAACGTTGTGGGCTTCATCATCCACATCTTGCTCTCCTAAGTTATATTTTATAAATTATTTCTTCAACATGTGTGACTGGCGAACGGAGATTATGACTGGTAGATGGTGTAGTACCTACCACCTTAATGTGGGTCCTACTTCCGCTGTCACTTCCAAAACCCAGAGCACATTTTATATCCTGTACCCAAGGGATCCTCATAATTTATGCAACGTCTTCAATTTCGTTTGGATTTCCTGTTTTTAACACAGTCCGTCCTTTTGATGTTAATTTTTGCTTAACTGTTTACGTATTAATTTTCTATACATACTTAATACTACCTATATAGTACGAAATTTGTTATCTATTTACTTGCCTTAGATTTTACTAGTTACTTTCTGTGTTATTATTACTAAACTTTCCCGAGGCTTAAAGTGTTTACTTTTCGGCTTTAACAAAAAAAATTAATATTATTTATTACTTTTTCATACATGCTCTGTTTTCACTGGTCATAATACATGCTAACAAGTTTTGGGAAAATTCAGGCATGTTATTCTGATGTTATATTTTTCAAAGAAAATTAAAACTTTGACAATAATTCAAGCATTGAGCTAGTGTTTCTGTGTTCCATAAGTAGGAGATACTATTTCTTTATTGTTATTTTCATTAACAGTATTAGTTAAAACTATTTAATATATCTAATTTTATAACTTTTTACTTTTAGTATATACCGTTATCTCACTTTATGTACTAAGGACTAACCTAAATCTCCTAAGCGTCCAAACCTCGCGATATAATCGGAATTATTCAGTGTTGTAGGAGTCACAAACTATGTTTTGAAGAAACAACTCGCAGGCTCAATGCTCATTATCGCGAACACCTTAAATTTGTACGAGAAAGCTCCACTGATTTTCCAGTTACTAGGTGCTTTAATTCTCCTTACCATAATTATACTTTAGACATGCAAGTTTGTGTCACCAAAAACGCAATACCCTATGAATTAAAACAAGAAAGCCTAGAACACAGTCTCATCTTCCAACTTAACACATTATTATAAAGTAAAAAATTTTACTTTCAAATAATTTTGACACCAGTTTTTTTTTCCCAAATCCAAATTTTTCTCTAGATGTGTTCAATTTCCTTTGTAAAAGCCCCCTCGCTTAGAAATATTGAACTTTTTGTATTTATATACTTACTAGCATAAGTTCACGTTTACTTGTCTTTTGCCCCCTCCCCCGTGGCACAGTGGTATGTGTGCGGACTTACAACGCTAAAAACCGGCTTTCGATACCCGTGGTGGGCGGAGCACAAATAGCCCATCGTATAGCTTTGTGCTTAAATACAAACAAAGAAACAAACTTACTTACTCGTCTTTCAGAATCATTTTGTTTCTTCAGGAGCTTAATTTGACCGTGACAACTGTTTTCCCTCTGCTTCAGTTATTCTACTTCTTACTAAGCTTTCTCGATTTGGTTGTGCTATCCATCTACCTTTTCTTTCTCTTGCTAAGCAATATGTTGTTTCTAGCACTGTTTCTGAATTATTTTTAATTGTATTCAGAGTCTATTTCACAGATGGTGTTAAAAGTTTTTATTTTAAATAAAAAGTTGAGGTGGCGTGATGCTGTAAACATGCCGTTTTTTTAATTCGAATGTTAATTAATATCTCAAATCTATAAATTAAAATACAATTGTACTGAAAGAAACTGGTGTAAATACGGTTACTTAATAAAAAAGTTTTATTTTATTTCCAATCACTGGGATTTGGATGCGAGACTTACACATGCGAGTCATTTACTATAACCACTTTCACATTCAGCGGCTGAAATTCAATGTTAACAAATATTAATTTAAAATATCATGGTATAAGTGTTTTTCCAAATATTGAAAGGGATTGCTTTAAATGTGATACTTATATAAAAAAACAGTTGTACTGGTGTTCGAATTCAGAATTTCCGCCTCAGGCGCTCTAACGACTGAGGCAATTTGAGCGAAATGAACAGATAGTGGCTTTTATACACATTTTCGACGATAATATTTTCCAAAATCCAATTTCTGTTCGTCAATCTAAATAATTTCCTTTTTCTTGCGAATTTCAATGCCTTTAAAAGTTGCGGTTTAAACACCGAAAGCTAGCGAAGCATTGGAAACGAATAAGCCTAACATTTGTGATAAAAACTTTATGTTAAACTGCATTTGTTTCCCCACACAATCTTCTTAATTTGCCTTTGAGGATTCAAATTTAAAGACATGTAAGAAATAGCATTTCAGATCTATCTTTTACTTCCCACATGTCAGTCCAAGAAATCTTTCGTCAATACTGGAGCTCATCAGATGGGCTTGACGATGAGACAAAAGATTCTCTGAAACGCAGTACTGTACTTTACATAAGCTGAAACGGATATATTTTTTAATTTAAGGTCTACATAATTTGGCATTTAAAACGAGTAAACTAATCAAAACGAAATACGATTATTCTATAAGCAAAAGTAAAGCAGAAAAAAGTAGCAGCAAACGTTACGTAACTTTTTTTAATCATTAGGAATTGCGAGTTACTTCAAGTAATGTTTGATGTTTAAGTACCTGTATCTTCGAATACTTCTACTGACAGTTTTTGTAACATTTGATATTATTATAACAGATGACTTTATTTTCATTTATCTTTGGCTACTTTCACCTATAAAGTTATTTGGTTTAATGTATAGTGACCAGCACAAAATAGCATCTGTGTATACAGCTGTCACTCCACTCTGCTCGTACAGCAACTTTATTCTTGCGTATTTCAGATAAATTGAAAATTGGCCGCTAGACATTGCCAATGTTTGAACTTGAATTATATTTTTATAGGCATTTCCTGCCATTTTTCCTTGTGCCAGACCACGTTTAAGACTCTATACTCAGTTTGAAGAACTCAGCAAGGAGCTGAAAAAGTCTTCCTTGCACAAAGAAAAATGGCAGAAGTCCGTAAATATGTCAACCAAGAAAACTTCTTCCACGATACGACTTTTATTGATATGTACCATTATGTCTAATGTGACAACTATCTTTTGTAGAAGGTTCACGTAAAATTATGACTTTACTCATTGACTACGTTTGTCTCAGTTAGTCTAAGATACTTTTAATGCAGCAAAATTTTAACGTTGACTAAACCATCTATTTAATACAAAAAATGTTAACAGCAAAACGGCAAAAGCTCATATATTTAGATCTCTTAATAAATCGTGTTTTAATCTTACCAAATTACCCACAAAAATGTGTTTAAGTCAAATACTTTATTGAACAAGTTAAATTACATGATGCATTCATTGAAAGCTATATTGTTGAGATTAATAAAAATGTCACCAGATGGAAATATGGGGGTGCGTGGATCAACACTTCATTCAAAAGAAGGTAAGTTTTAATCAAACTGCTTAACTCTAAAAATGTTTTTTTCCAATTGGCCAAGTCCTTTGAGAATAATTTTTTATGGTAGTCCTTTTATTACAGTAAAGCCACGTTGAACTTAATTCGTAAAGGCTATATTATGAACTTGAGTGTCCTGATTTTTTTTAAGTAGATAATGAACTTAAGGACTGAAAAGTTTTTTTTATGTTAAAAAAAAAATGCTAGTTATTTTTTTTTAATTCATATAAAGAAAATTGAAAAAACAATCAAACGAAAAAGAACTTACGCTCCCTTTTTCTATGTTGCAAAACTCTGTGTGATAAGCTATGTTAACAATCTTTCCACAGTTCATAATTAATACACATACTAGTTCTTAAAAAATTATTTTAAAATCTTTTAAACAAGAATTTTTCTTCCTTTCGTCTTAAATTAGTCAAAAGATAAACTATAGATCTACAAAAAAAACAAAAAACAAACATATCATGTATGTTCAAAATGGAGCTTATCTCTGAACAAAGACCACATCCATAACATTATGAACCATATTTTTATATAAATCTCTAGAAAAGGAAGATTTTTATAGTTGTTCTTGATTATGTTTGATTACAACCGGAACATTTATCACTTACAAAAATTTATTAACAACCAGCAGAAGATTAAATCAAGACAAACAACTACAAAAATGAGGTAAGTTCACTGCACTCACCTTGATATATCTCTTAAGCAAAGGTGTGTATTTTTTATTTTTTTACACTCAAATTTTCAATAACCCCGAATTTTTCACGTTAGCATCATGCAACTGCAGAAAAATATACGATATGGATTCCTACCTAAGTCCAAAGCTAAAAATGTGTTGGTGACAACAATAAAAAGGCAGTAACTTCAGCTTCTTAATGTACAACTTAAAATTTAGAAACAAAAAAACAGAAAAGTAGCAAATTAGAAGTTACATATTTAAGTATAGAATGGTTCAATTTAAATAATTCCCCATATAAAATTGAAGTTAGGTCTGGTTAAGATCTAATGTTTTTAAATTCCATGGTCCCAAAAGTGTAGAAGAAGCTACCATGATTTGTTAAGTAAACCTCAAGTTAAAAAAAAATCAATTAACATAACTCATTATTTATTAGCATATGCCATCTTTGGCCAGACAAGTTTGGCACAAATTCATGATTTTTCTACTATTCACAACTATTGTAATAAACCTTTGGCCATAATTTCAACAAAACAAAGAGACAATTCTTACAACAGAGGTCACAATTTGACATAATAACTGTTGTTTCTCCAGAGATCTCAACAAAGAGTTCAACAAGATGTCAGGACAAGCAAACAAAGTGGGAAGTGGAATCAGGTAATGAGCAGGCCTCAGAAAAACTGGCATTAAGTAAGGCCAAAATTGTGCCAACTGGTGGAGTGTGTGGTTCAAATGTCTCCCCATCAGTGGCTATCACAGCCTTAAGCAAACATCAAGAAATACAGCACCCTGGACTCTCCCTGCTTGCATTGACTCATTCAAGCAAGAGAAAACTTAAGACACACAAAATAATAAAGTCACAAAACAATTTTACAACACACTCAGTTGATGCCTGCCCATCACTTGTCACTACTTAAGATGAGGCAGTTTTACAAATTTTAGCTCAATCACCATGAACACTTCAGCCCAAATATTTGTACTTGGGGTGTGGTCAACAAAGGCATGTCCATTTGTGTATGCACTTTGTAGTGATGCGAGTATGGTTGGCCCACTATGCTTAAGACACAGTACTTCTATAAATTGACTAGAGCAGGAAAAAAAATGCCCCTGCAAAGAAAAATTAGAAAACATTCATTTAAACATTTTTCTTCTCTTTTTTATGGAAGTTGTAGAAAAATTGCAGCAAATCTGTTCCTATCTGTTTTGTATTAAAAAAAACAATATAAAGTCAAAGAGAAACTGTGTGTTTACGAGACTTATAGAAACTGTCCTGAGAATTAGGTCCACAGCCCATTAGTCATGTCGCATAGTTTCTCTGCAAGCACATTAATACAAGATTCCAAGAAAAGGAAATCAAACAATTATAAAACAAATTTATGTATTAATATAAATCCAACTGTGTCATGAGTTTGTGCTGCAGTCACCAAACATATGGGACAAAGGGATAAGCTCTTAGTTTGTGGAGTAGCACATGAGCCGAGATCATTAGTTCCAGATATTTAAAAAGCTGTCCCATGATCCAGTGGCAACTGCCATTCCATCTTCAGTTACACCCAGACAACTGACTCTGTTGTCATGTCCAGCAAGAACACCTAAACAAAAAAATTATATGTAGAACAGATAATTTCTCTTTTTACTTTGATATACATTTCCTCTAAATTATAGTAATATTTTTGAAGTAACCCGAGTTATTTGCTAGGTGTTTAAGTTAAATCACAAGTTACACAGGATACTTGGTCTCTATCTAAATATGTTCCATTAAAATAATTTTCTAGTAATAAACAAGCTCACACAAACCTGCTCGTTCGGCCTTCATTGCATCCCATACATTACAGTTAAAGTCGTCATAACCCGCCATTAGAAGTCGGCCACTCTTGGAAAAGGCCACGGAGGTGATGCCACAGATTATGTTGTCATGAGAGTACATGGCCAACTCCTGGTCTGCACGTACGTCAAAAAGTCGGCATGTAGCATCATCAGATCCCGTGGCAAAAGCATAACCATTTGGGAAGAACTACATAAATATATGAGAGAGAAGCTAGAACTTTGAAACTCAGTGAAAGTCAAAAGATTACCTATCATAATAAAGTACTTTCCCCATTATCAAGTACAGTGTGTCTACTTACAAGAAAACAGCAAGAAATACATAATTCCAAGTACAAACTATTCCTTAACCCTATAACGATGACACCATTTTTAAAACTCTTTCTGTATATGTTACGGAGTTATATTAATCAAACTATTTTTATCAAGTATGTTATAATTCAAAGTTTTATCTTATCTCAGTTTTTATTTCAAAAGAAACCTCTAAAATAATTAAATATTTTGGTGTGGTATCAGTTGATGCTCTCCTGATTCAAAATATCTGAACGTTAGAGCTGTGTGTAAGGTAGACGTGTTCTTGCAGACATTCAAAGTACATGTACATAGCTTGTTTACAAGTAAATCTAGTCAACTTCCAATAACCTGTTTCTGAGGAAAATGCTGTAAAAATTCTTTCGGTTCAAGATAAGCCATGCCCACTTCCAAAGCAGAAGTGTGTTGCTAAGAAACATCAGATTTCCCATTAAAATGTCACCAAATTAACAGTGTATATATTATATCTGTTCACAAACGAGGCCAAATAAACTTTAATACAATGTTCAAGGGGGCGTCCCTAGCACTTGGCTACTTTTTCTGACCTTATACATATTAGTTTCATTGACAGTGAAATTGCAATTAGGTTTTACTTTTATATTTTAGTTAATTAAGAATTATTTGTGTTTCAAAATTACTATTTACAAAATTTAATGATTTTTAAAAATACTTCTGATCTTTGCCTTGAAGCCTAGAAAAATAAACAAGTTCAAAACATTTTACCAGAGGCTAAAGCGTCTCTGCCAATGATAACATTATATTGTAGGCAAACATGAGATGATGACGTGTATCATCATAAATAATCAAAGATAAAGAAGAGCAAAGGAAAATAAAACATTAAAATAAACTAAAAGAGAAAAGGTAAAGACAAGAAATTACATAAAAGACCAAAAGAGAATATTTGAAGATTATTCAACAAAGAGATAAAAGGTACGTATACATAATGCTAGTGTAAACTATATAACTGGACCATTTATAAAACAATGGAATACTACTATATACATACAATTATAAAGTATAATGCTAATATGAACTATATAACTGGACTATTTATAAAACAATGGAACACTACTATACACATACAATTATAAAGTATAATGCTAATATAAACTATATAACTGGACCTATTTATAAAACAATGGAACACAACTATACATATACAATTATAAAGTATAATGTTAATATAAACTATATAACTGGACCATTTATAAAACAGTGGAACACAACTATACATATACAATTATAAAGTATAATGCTAATATAAACTATATAACTGGACCATTTATAAAACAATGGAACACTACTATACATATACAATTATAAAGTATAATGTTAATATAAACTATATAACTGGACCATTTATAAAACAATGGAACACTACTATACATATACAATTATAAAGTATAATGTTAATATAAACTATATAACTGGACCATTTATAAAACAATGGAACACTACTATACACATACAATTATAAAGTATAACGTTAATATAAACTATATAACTGGACCATTTATAAAACAATGGAACACTACTATACATATACAATTATAAAGT
>NW_013668332.1:0-673 GCF_000517525.1 Limulus polyphemus
AACTAATGTAGCTAAACTGGATTTATATTACCGTTCTTTAACACACTGTTCAACTCTACTGGGTTTATATTACTATTCTTTAACACACTGTTCAACTCTACTGGGTTTATATTACTATTCTTTGACACACTGTTCAACTTTACTGGGTTTATATTACCGTTCTTTAACACACTGTTCAACACTACTGGGTTTATATTACCATTCTTTAACACACTGTTCAACTCTACTGGGTTTATATTAATATTGTTTAACACACTGTTCAACTTTACTGGGTTTATATTACTATTCTTTAACACACTGTTCAACTCTACTGGGTTTATATTACCGTTCTTTAACACACTGTTCAACTCTACTGAGTTTATATTACTATTCTTTAACACACTGTTCAACTCTACTGGGTTTATATTACTATTCTTCAACACACTGTTCAACTCTACTGAGTTTACATTACTATTCTTCAACACACTGTTCAACTCTACTGAGTTTATATTACTATTCTTTGACACACTGTTCAACTCTACTTGGTTTATATTACTATTCTTTAACACACTGTTCAACTCTACTGGGTTTATATTACTATTCTTCAACACACTGTTCAACTCTACTGAGTTTATATTACTATTCTTTGACACACTGTTCAACTTTACTTGGTTTATAATTACTATTCTTTAAC
>NW_013668332.1:1673-2792 GCF_000517525.1 Limulus polyphemus
CTACTGGGTTTATCTTACTATTCTTTAACACACAGTTCAACTCTACTGGGTTTATATTATTATTCTTTAACACACTGTTCAACTCTACTGGGTTTATATTACTATTATTTAACACACAGTTCATCCTTATTAGATGTATATTAGTGACCTACAACACACGGTCTACCGTTTACTAGGATAATACAAATATTTTAACACACACGGTTCGTCCTTTCTAGGTTTATACTAGAAACCTTTAATACGCGATTCGTCCTTTCTAGGTTTATACTAGAAACCTTTAATACGCGGTTCATCCTTTCTCGGTTTTACCAGTATTTTTCAATACGCAGTTCATCCTTATTAAAGTCTACCCCACGTGATAAGTTTGATTTAAGGATTGTTTGTTGTTCTCTTATATATAAAATATAAATAAAATTTATATTATGTTTACTAACTTTCGCTCTCAAAACCTTTTATATCATGATTGATTTCACGTGGAAATTTCTTAATTTTGTTATTAGGTTATAATGTTCATTGAATTATTGGATGGTTTTGAGCCAGTGTTAAATTTGCGTGCATTTGAAAAACTCGACCAGCCAATTTATTGAGGGTGAACTAACTATACATTGGGTTTGTTATTTCAACTAATTTTAATATGCTTGTATTCGTGGCATCTAACAACAACAGAAGGTGTACCACAGTCACGTGATGAAATGAGGGGAACGCATACTCCTATTGAAGATTGTATTTTGCTCCATGAATCTAAGTTTAAAGGTCACACAAAACTACTAGAAACATTGTGAAGCAGGTTATACATGTGAATTCTTTGTATGCACGAGTTTGTAGAACCTCTCGACATATGGCTGGGTCTTTAACTTTTCAGTTTCAATTGCTTTTATCACCCGATGAATCTTTTTAAATGTGAATCCTCCCAATTGCTTTTATCACCCGATGAATCTTTTCAAATGTGAATCCTCCCAATTGCTTTTATCCTCCGATGAATCTTTTTAAATGTGAATCCTCCCAATTGCTTTTATCACCCGATGAATCTTTTTAAATGTGAATCCTCCCAATTGCTTTTATCATCCGATGAATCTTTTCAAATGTGAATCCTCCCAATTGCTTTTATCATCCGATGAA
>NW_013668332.1:3792-8914 GCF_000517525.1 Limulus polyphemus
CGATGAATCTTTTCAAATGTGAATCCTCCCAATTGCCTTTATCATCCGATGAATCTTTTCAAATGTGAATCCTCCCAATTGCTTTTATCATCCGATGAATCTTTTTAAATGTGAATCCTCCCAATTGCTTTTATCATCCTATGAATCCTTCCAGATTCACAATATTTGATATATAAAAAATGAGGACGAAAGCTCTATCAAAACTAGCCACTATGCTGAGGTATCTAAACACTGAACACACTTAAGTAATTTGATTTGTGTGTCATGTCAAGTCAACGAAATAGAGCACAGAAATCCAAGTTTCGCCTTACACGTTGTGGAAAACTCCTCGATTTGAAAATTCACCAGAACGGTATTGTGTAAATATCTGAATACTTAACATAGTTATCGTGATGATGAGAAATTCAAAAACTTGGTATGGTCCATTAGAGGGCGTCTAAGCTTTACGTATGAGGCAAATATTCGTTTTATTACATAAAGTATAGGCAGATTTAGACGGAGTTGGCCCCGGCGCCCTCCCTCTTTGCCTAGCCTGGAGATCGACTCTTCAACTACATCTATCAAGTATAATGCTAAAACAAAATCTGCCCCCAAAAAAACAACAACAACAAAAAAAAAGCAGCACCCCATCTATAATGTGGAGTTTTAAGATTTTAAAATTCTATACATTGTGACTCTCACCCACATAAAAGGTGCTAAATTTTTCTGTCCCCCACCCAACTAACTCTTTGTCCCTTATGCCCCCAAATAAAAAAATCCTAGAAACGCCACTGAACTTCGCCCCTAGACTCGCAGCCCTTCTTGGATATTTCACGCCCCTTCTTTCCAAATTTATAGATCCGCCACTGTAAAGTGTTACTGCTGATAGATTAAACCTACTATAACTAGCTATAGTAAAACTGGTTTATTTGAGTCGACTTACACATTTTCTGTACTAGTGCATGTGCTACAACATCGACGTGGATACATACGGAACGTTAAGACGGTCCCCTTGAACAGTTTTTTATTTGTTATGTTTTAAGTACCTTGTTAGGCTATTCAATATATATATATATATATATAAGTATATACAATTGCAATTTCTAGAGGAATAACCTTTTTAAATAAATCATCTCTATACTGAATCACAAAATTTGCTTAATGAACAGTCAAACAATACAAATAATCATAAGGTACAGTTGTAACGAAACTGATTTCATATTTATATAGGTATCTATGTAGACTTTAATTATTCTCCAGATAAATTTGATTTAGTTTCTAATATTCACCGCCCGAAGATGAAAAAGTTTAATTTTTTCCTCGCACAATTTCGAAATTAATCTAAAGGATCAAATGAGAAAAAAAAAAAAATTCTCTGTTATTCCCGCGCTTCATGACTCTTTTACTGCCCTTCAAGACCACAGCATCATTGTTTCTTTTTAAATTAGGTTATTGTTACACACTTGATCCAACTGTTATTGTCGAAAACACCAATCCTTTTGAAATTAGGGTACTGTTACACACTTGATCCAACTGTTATTGCCGAAAACACCATTCCTTTTTAAATTAGGTTATTGTTACACACTTGATCCAACTGTTATTGTCGAAAACACCAATCCTTTTGAAATTAGGGTACTGTTACACACTTGATCCAACTGTTATTGCCTTTCAAAAGGAATGGTGTTTTCCTAGTGTATTATTACACACTTGATCCAATTATTATTTTCGAATACACCATTCCTTTTGAAATTAGGTTATTGTTACACACTTGAGCCGACTATTGTTTTGAAATTAGGTTATTGGTACACATTTATTTTACAACTGAAATTGTAATTATAATTATGTAGTCTCTGTGATTTGTAAATAAGGCCTTATTCTTCGTTGTTTTTCGCTTATAAGTTTCTCAGGCGTTTAAAATTCATGCACAAGAGAAACTGAAAAATAATTTTTGGATTATGCAGAAAAACACAACTTTGATCGAAAAAGGCTAAATAATTAAAAACTTGTGAAATATCGTTTGCTTAGTTGCACGGCGTCCAGACGATTTTATTTTATTTACTGTTTCAACCTGTATTCTTGTGATTTGTCGTGGTTTAGAAAAACAGAAACAATCCCAAGAAGGTGTATCACAGCTTATAATTTCAACTTATTTTTGACCATTTTTAGTTTTGTTTAGTTTCACTGATTTGGAATTTAGTTAACTTTAACAGCCAGACGAATGGAGAAAACTTGAGCATGCTCCTACCATTTAAAGATGTAATTTTTCCTTTCATTTAGTCTGTACAATTAATTACTACTACAATGACTTAATATATTCACAAAGGAATAAGTCTTCTGGCATTATAATGCTAATTAAATTCCACATCCAAATTCATATTTCAGAGCACTCCCATTTGACAAGTATACATAACTTTAATTATCACTTGTTTGACTCATTTATTTACTATTTGTAAACTTTTATTTCTTTCATAAATATATGCTAACACTACTACTGTTTCTGTATTCGACTTTCGCAGGAACATTCCACTGTTCGAGCGTAATAAAAACAATTTCTTAAGTAATAAGATAAAACATAATTGCATACAAATTCTTTTCCAAAACCTATTTAAACACACACATATATATAATAGTACATAATAGCATTTTAGGGTTAAATGACGATTTCTTATTCCAAGCTGGTATTTATGTATTTTTTTATATTTTTTTTAGCCATAGACTGTGGACCGACCCCGTCAGTTAAGAAAGGGAAACTCGTAGCTCCAAATGGAACAACTCTCGATCAAATAGCGTTTCTCCAATGCAATGAAGGTTATGAACCAGAACAAGCAAAAAAAATGATTTGTTCGTCTGATAAAGTATGGAGGATACCAGGCATTGGGGGAATAATAAGGTGTAAACGTATGTACAGTCAAAAAATTGTTTTGGTAATATTTGGTATATTCTCTCATTTTACTAAACTTGTGTTACTGTACGTGTCATTCAGTGTTGATCACTATTTGTATATTACACATTAAAACATTTGTCAACTGTATCTTTATTTGTGGGCTTTTAACTTTCAACTATATTTACAAGGTAATGATGTGCAGTTTTACATCTAAGAAAAACTTGTAAAACCAAAAGTGTATATATATTTATACATAGCCAAACATTTGCAAATGATTACAATATGTCTTCCCTATCCACCTTATTTGAATATTATCCTCGAAATACGGTAGATTTCAAGAAATAATGTTATTAAAAGCAGGGGAGGGGGTTATAAACTACAACGTACATAGTACATAGAGACGGATAATAGTACATAGAGACGGATAATAGTACATAGTACATAGATACGGATAATAGTACATAGTACATAGATACGGATAATAGTACATAGTACATAGAGACGGATAATAGTACATAGTACATAGAGACGGATAGTAGTACATAGAGACGGATAATAGTACATAGTACATAGAGACGGATAGTAGTACATAGAGACGGATAATAGTACATAGTACATAGAGACGGATAGTAGTACATAGAGACGGATAATAGTACATAGTACATAGAGACGGATAATAGTACATAGAGACGGATAATAGTACATAGTACATAGAGACTTCTTTGTGAGAAAGGTGTAGTGGGGATATTAAAATGTGACTTTATAATACATAAGACATTAAGTTTCTGTGAAAGTAAATTTATTTACAATAACACAAAATTGACAGGTAATTTTCTGGGCAAACCAAACCTATTTTTCGACACCTAATATGCAATTTCATGCATTGTGTGAATCCAAACACTACTAATGACAACCTCTTATAACGTTTACATATGCATATAATGTTTCTAGGTTCAAAACTCCCTATTATATACATTACGAATTATTTTTGTACTTTTGAATCACGCCAAAAAAAACGTAAAAAATAAGTAAATAACAGGGTTCTCACTGGTCAGGGGAAGTCAGAGAATTTTACTTTTTTTTCAAGATCGAGGAATTCGAAATTGGTCAGAGAAATTTAAGATTTTAGTAAAAAGTCAGGGAAGCCTGAAATCCCAGGATCAGTATATGCTATATTATAATAATGGACATTGCAATTAATTCCACCAGGAACTACTTGTGTCTTCTATGTATTTACTTATAAAATGAATGATTTTACTTAGATTTTTTGGTCAGTTCCTTAAACTTATTATTGTAACAGAGATAGATATAAACCTTATGAATTTTATGCTCTGTTTGGAGCACACAATTATTGAACTATATATAAACAGTCAGTAACATGAAGGTTAAATATCTACACCTATTTATTTCTTTTCTAACTTAAAAGAGAATGTTTACAAAATGTTTGTGATACGCTTTATCCATACCCCACCGTTAAGTAGGTAGGTTACCTCATATCCATACGTTTCTGGATTCTTTCCATTAGCCGTTACTTGCAACGATCCTGTTATTCCACATGGACTCTACAGCCTTCTGGATGAATCACAAACCTATGGTAGCAGGATGCAGATCATATGTGAATCAGAATATATCCCAGGACCAAAGATTGTAAAATGCAGAAGTGACAAGACATGGGGTGACTTAAAGAACGTCTGCAAAGGTAATTAAAATCACATCTGATTTTGTAATATATTAGAATTGAAATAATTTGCTGGAAGGAAAAACAGGACGATCAAACTGGTGTAACGTTTGATAATGAGTATTGGATATGAAACCTTTGTAATAAGTGTAAATTTCAACAAAGTACTTGACTTGTGCATTATCGAACCTTTAAGGTAGGTTTACATTACGTCAACATGGAGACCCAACACTTTAAATTATACAATGTTTTTGTTTTTCGATGTCACGTTTTTGTGTTGGGCTAACATGATCAGTGGCGTGAGGAGGTTCTATGATGCCCGGGGCCTTGTACCTAAGACCTTGGGGAAGGGCGGAAAGGGTTCTACTATTCTATTCGACTCTTTGCGTCGGATGCCCTCCGGATATGGATGCCCGGGGCCCCGGCACCTTTCGCCCCCCCCCCCTTTGCACGCTACTGAACATGATGTAAAGGTTTTGCCAACAAATACATTGTTAGTTGTATTTTCTATCTGGTACCAAAAACAGATACATGTTTGGCACATTAAAGTATGCACATCAGTAATGATATATTGTAGGACC
>NW_013668332.1:8987-13022 GCF_000517525.1 Limulus polyphemus
CAGTAATGATATATTGTACGGACCCCCCCCCAAATCATTCACACAGTTCTTCCACCATGCACTTCTTTATAGACCATGCTATTCAACTATCCAAATAAATAAAAGTTACTGAGCACCTCCTTCGTGGGACGTAAAGTTCTGCAGATTATATAAACAAAAAGATGAAGAAAGATGGCCTCGATTAAAATATTTCGGACACAATTTTAAGGTCGTTCATTAATGGCTGATAGCTATTACGTGTTCTTCTTTTCTTCACAAAATTTCACACCCGCCATCTTCACATTTTCTCTGATTCACTCAAAACTGCAACAAAAACTTTACTTCTTAAAAGATCTGATAAATCCCTGACGACTACTGGGGCAAAAAAGGTGTTATTATATGAGTAAGTTGAATGTTAATGAGAACATGTTTCTCACAAAATATTTTATTGGTTCCCAACTCGAATGTGTTTTGGGCCAGCTTGTTGACACAGTGTGAACCTACTTAAAAACTTCCTTTTCAACAATATAATATGTATTCAAGATGCCGTCACCTACTGCTTGCTTACACCCGAAATTATTCGTGTAATATATTTATTTATGAGGAGTTTTGGGGGTAATGACATGCTTTATCTCTATATATTTGGTGTGAAACGCTGTCAGTATCCTTGTTTACATAATATACTAGACACAGTTGAGTGACAATAGTTTTGTTAGTAAAGTGATGTTTTATAATGAAAAAGGTTACATCACCTATACTTACAGCGTTTCGACCAAACTACACAATGTTAAAGCGAGCCCGCGAAGCCCTTACTTTGTTTCGAAAGTACACATAGTTCAGTTTATTCATTAATTTGTTTGTTTCTTTTAAGCGTTCAGTTGAACAATCACCAAGTTTTTATATTTCACTTAAATAAGGATGACGTTTCGAGCTAGCGCTCTTCGTCAGATCGCGCAGCTTATAACCCGTACGATCTGACAAAGAGTACTAACTCGAAACGGTATCTTTCTTTAAATAAAAATATAAAAAAACTTGGTGATTGTTCAACCTATTCTTTAATTTCGATATCTTTGTCGCCTATGTGGTTTTAACTACATATTTCTTTTTAAGTGTTCAGCTGCACGATGAAATATCTATACTTTACCCACTGTAAGGATCAAACCCTGAAATTTATCTTTATAATCCCCCAAACTTACAGCTGAGCCATCGTGGCATTAAATTATTAAATCTGCAATTAAGGTTAGTGTATCAAAAAATATATGATTCAAAGTTTATTTTGTATTTTCATTTATCGAAACGGATATTTTGATATACATTTTACCGTTGCTTGATATTCAATGTACGCTTACTGTGTGTTGAAGGACATAAAAATAGTTATATAAACTCAGTTTTCTATCAATATGAGTTATTTACTTTTTAAAGTTGTCTTTGACTCCATATAAACAACAGAAATATTGTAAACTAATGCATTGGCTAGAATTATTTCAAAATTTCTATATTAGTCCTAAATACATAATGTATTTTTATTATTATATATTAGGCTGTACACCGCCTGCAATGGATGTTGAAGGAGGGATATGGGAACCAGCCATTACACGTGCCGGGAAAAGTCTGCAGTTGATGTGTCCAAAAGGTTATGAAATAGCTGGAAAAACACACACCATCAAGTGTCTAGACAGTGGAGACTGGTCAAAACCAACTCCCGTTTGCAAAAGTATAGTTATTTTAATTTTTAATTAACTCAAACATAAAAATACTAGCGTAGATGTAAGCCTTATATGAAGATGCTGTCTTTGTTAAGTAATGCTTGAGGTGAGTATGAAGGAATATGGCTCATTAAACATTGGTTGAAACATTCCTGGCAAACATATTGTAAATTCAGTTATTTATTTTTGTAATAGTTTCAATTGTTTGACAGGTTCTTTTAGATTATTTAGTAAAAGGAAGAATACTGAGTTTAGTTCACTTAATGATAACAAAAAGCATTTTATTATTAGTTACAGTCTCCATGGTTTTACATAACTAACGCCTAACCCATTACGCGCTCACTACGTGATATTAAACCTCCCTCTTGCCAAATAACAATACAAACATCTAAATTTAAAACATGATCATTGAATAGAACTTCCCTTTGCTGATAAACGCAAAGCTTCACAATGGTCTATTTATGCTGCTCTCACCCCGAATTTCTAATGTTATAAACCGTTACGCTTACTACAGAAGGGTGAATAATATTTAATGCTTTCGGTTGTGTAAAGTTAAAAAAAATGTTGTGCAACTTGAAGTAAAAAAAAATAACTGTTTATAAAGCACAATTCATTGTAACGGCTTAACATCTACAAAACCGTTAAAGTTTTCCTGTTATATTTTACTGAGAATTCTTGTTTCTTTCTCAGTAATATAATTTTATAAATGGTGTGTTTATATGTATGTATGTATATCTGATTTCAAATCACTTGGGTTAGACGTTTGATTTTAAAAAAAATGTATTCCCTCAGAAGTTGAAGAAACTGCATTTACGTGGGCCCATTTGTCAGCAACCCAAATTATGAGTAAGTAAAAAATGTATCGTTTTTATAACATGAAAACTAACACAGAGTCAAGAAGGACTTTACGTTCACATTGAATACAAAAAATCGTGCGAAGACACAGAGTTAGTGCTTTAATTATAAAAGGATTTTAATATATTATTTTGGATTGTGAGAGTTGTTGAAACTTAAAAATAATAATAATTTAAGTTTGAATAGTTCATAATAGTTCATATATATTATGTACTTACTTTGCAATTCTTCTTTCGTAAACCAAAGAGAACAACGGTTATTGTTTTACTTTTTTTCGGTATTCGAGAATAGTAGTAATTCGTTTTAACAATCACGATTAAACTAAGCCTATTCTCGTAATACATAATAAGTACGTTCGCTTTATAACGGGAGGATCGGCAGGACGAATTACGAAGTGATATTGAATGTAATTGAACTGACTGAGTTTAAGCAAAGAAATAAATAGATTGAACACAATGTGTAACAAAATCAAAACAATCTTTATTTATTACCAAACACAGGGTGTATATTTGCTTTCACTTGATTCAGGAATTGATTAATTTGTTTTCTTCATTTTAATCAGTCTATTTAAGATAAGGAACAAGAGTGCTTACGATATCGATATCTATTCCAGAATGTTTAAATCTAAAGTTTCTTAGTTAACGAGAAACGTCGGATTTTCCCATAAAGACTAATACTAACCTCGTGATTGGTCATTCTCGCTCAAACATAGGGGAGACGTAAGTGCGAGATACCACCTAACCTACAATTTTAGAACACTGGCTGTTCGTATTGTTACGTCTCCGTTTGTTAATTAACTTTCCGTAACTTCGTTCCGACGAAACTTTAGCGACACAAGTCCTTACTTAATAAAACTGGTTTATTCTTTCCGAATATAACTCTACGATATGCAGTCAGAGAGTATTATTGAGCACGTTTGTTGTTATAGCGTTTGTTTTAGCGCGATTGTTGAAATTAAGTGGATCAGTTACTCACTGTCTAAACACACACTATCTTGTCCCGTCACGTTGTCACCCTCTTTTATATACCAGACTACCCTATATCTAGTAAATGTTAGAGTATTCGCCAAGGTACAGGATAGTTCTAGAAACGTGGCGTGACACTAGTCATGTGACCTCGCTGACGCAACAATATATATATAAAATAAACTGTTTCGTTTAGAGTTGACACCACAAATGTATCCTATTGGTTACTGAACGACTAAACACATTTTTACTATAATTTGTTTTTAAAACGAAAAGCTACACAATGGACTATCAGCACTCTATTAATTGCGGGGGAGTCGAACCCCGGGTTTTAGCACTGTAAGTCCGTAACATTACCTGAGGACTTATATTGTACTAACCAATGCCCTGGAAAGCTTATAAGTTTTTTTTGAAAGCAAATGTACGTCAGAGGTTTTAGAATTTTTCATATTGAAATAATAGTGTGATGTAATTTAATTTATTGCTTGGATATATGCCAGTCAATTCAAGCGTTTTGTGGAAGGTAGTAT
>NW_013668332.1:13947-21353 GCF_000517525.1 Limulus polyphemus
CGTTAAAGTTTCGTTGAAACGAAGTTACGGAAAATTAATTAACACGCGGAGACGTAACAGTATTCTTCTACAGTAGATGTCTGTGACTTGTTGACGATAAATGAACAGCACGCACTTCACATGTTTTCAAAATAAGTTTTATAAAATTAGGCTATTCCATTGCTTTAGAATTTCAGTTGACAGGCCGGACTATCTTCTCTAGTACTATCGCACTAGTATTCTGTGTGTGATTCATTTACAATTGTGGCGCTAGTTACCGTAATCGTTTTGGTCTTCTTTCTTATAAATATCTTCTGTTCCTTTTGCCAAAGTGCACCCAGGCTGATTCAATTACTTTAGAACCACGCTTCAACGAATAAATTATTTTTCTTATCTCCTTTTCTACAGTTAGTCTTACTCTAACTTATTAAACGTTAGGCCTATCACTTCTACAGTTGTTAACTTCACGCTGAACATTTATTTGCCCGTAACTTTACTCTCTTTCCGCTGTTTCCTCTCGTCTAACACTATTCATATGTTTATCACTTAATCGTCTGCTTGCCTTCTAGAAATCTTTATATTCTTGACGTCAATGTATTGCACGCGATGTTCGATAGTCTCAACATCAATGACTTACAAACACAACTTCATACAATCCTCTGCTTTTAACTCTTATCATAACAAAAACTAACCAATAATAAAATATTCACTTACAAAATAAATTAAGCAATAATATCTAAACTAAACAGTCTTTTATATCATGACAGACACTAGCGTGCTTTGTTTGTTTTAGAGCAAAGCTACATTGAGCTGCCTGCCGTGTCCATCGCGGAGAACTAAACCCTGGATTTTAGCGTTTAATATAAAGCATGTATGTTAGTAGTCCCCCGGTAGGACAACGGTAAGATTACGGAGTTACAAGAAAATCGTAACCATTAAACCCATGAGCAAGAAGACTATTAAATACAGGCCTGTACATATTAATAAGACAAAAGTTTTGAACACGTATAAAAATATCACATTGTGAAAGAGTTCGGAAATTTAAAAAAAGTGTAACTAACAAAACCAAATATGCTTGAGTTTTTAAGCTCTTTTTTTTTGTCATAGCTTTTGAACAAATTTTAAACACTTTATTGACTTGGTGTACATAAAATATTTTTCTTATATCTCTTTATTTGTATCTGACGCCCAAGTAGTGTCTTCTACTGATACGTAAGTTCAAGAAATAAATGAATATTTTGAATTCTGCTAAATGCAGACTACATTGCAGAAACTGACGTAATAAAACAACTCTCTCAACCACATATAAAAATCGTTAACTTAGTAGTATTATAGTTTGTATCTACATCCAACAATACATTGCAAATATGTAAAGAAACAGACAGTGTGGTGAATTATTTTTACTAAACTGTTTTTTTTTCATCTTTGTGACGGACTTTGAAAAGCATCAAACATCTAATCAAGGATGTAGTTTTTTTCCAGTAGGTCGCCACTGTTTGATATAATTTCTTTATTTATAATCATTTTCTAATATTTGTTTTTAGAGACCTGTTATTAGCTATTGATAAAGGGTACATTGTTATCTTGTTAGAAGGTTTATTGGATATATATTTTACATCACAACTGAATAAAGAATTAACTGTAAATTTCTTCTGCAGTCGCAGCGATTGCCGTTGGAGCTGGAACAGCTGTCTTTATTCTTCTTATCGTAATGGTTGTTTTTGTGCTTCGACGGCGGTGAGTGTCGTTCTAAAGGAACTTATATGATTAATTAATTATCAAGTGTCAGTAATAGTTGGTATATTGTATTTTGATTAATCACGCTATAAGAGTAAAATAATGGAACTTATTGAGTAAAAACCCACACGGGCGCTTAACAATAGTGAAAGATTTAAACAAAAACTTGAAAGCTATTTTGTCTGTTGTTAAACACAATAGGCTGTCTCTGCTTTTCCCACCACCGGTATCGAAACTCGGTGTTTAGCTTTCTAAGTCCCCTGAATTACCACTGACCAACTAGGGGGCAATATGAAAGGAGCATTTTAACTATTACTATTTTTTGAATAAGTAACAGAGATACTAAAGCTATCGTGTTTTAATTTAATACTGTATTACGATAGTCATTATTTTAGAAACCTAATGAGTCAGTTTTTTTCTTCTTCGGAATAATAAATGAATATATGAGAATATTCTAAACAACGTTTTATATTTGGCTTTGAACGTGAACTGAAAGTAAGTTTCCACATTTTTAATTTGCAGACGACTAAACAAATCGACAAAAAGAGAAACTCCCACTCTTCCAGGCGACCGCCATCCACCCCTGACAACTTTTGGTTCTTCCCCGGAAGAACACTATTATAACACCGCCGTTTATGAGGAGCTTCCGGATTCGCCAGTGGAATCATCTCTCATTGAATTCAGTTCGGAAGAGGTACCCCCTACAAGCCCACGGAGGCCGAAACTTCCGCTTCCGCGCATTCCCAATGATGATAATGAACCAGTCTATTCACAGCCGTTTGAGGACGAAAATGTTTCAAAATCCATCAAACGAATTTCAAGTAATTCTAACAGTAGTTCTCAAGAGGGTGAAGTCTACTGTGAACCGGTAGATTCGTACACCACCAAGTCACAAATTTCACCAAAAACATTGGGTAAAGAGAAGAGGCCGCTACAGATTAATGAAAATAAATGTGAAGAAAAACACGCAAATATATACGAGAAGGTCGAAACTAAGTTTAAACCGGATAAAGATCTTTTTAGAAATGGTCCCAAAAAAATAAATCCCGAACACTTTCAGACGTTACAGAAAAATCATATTAATCCTCAAGCATCCTCCACTGTACAAGCAGTAGATATGATAGACAATACCGAAATAACGGTGGACATGATATACAATGATTTATATTCGTCAGAATCGGACACAGATTCGACTTGTCCTGTATAGGTTTATGAAAGTGTTTAACCTCACTCCAAGAATTAATTTTGTGCCATATACCGTTGAAAGAAAATGATTCTTCATGTCATTACTTTCAAAAATACAATCATATATTTCTAGTCTTCATCATTATAAAAATACTATTAATCAGTTTGAAAATGCCCTCTCCATGACTAAACAGTATAAATGATAATTCAAGTCACACAATGATTTTATTAAGATAAGCTTTGGTAATGCATTGCTTTGTTAGGAGTCGTAAAACATAAAGCAGAGGGCGCTTTTGTGTGGCTGTTTATGCGAGATGATATCAACATGTAGTACAGAACGAAGACAATTAACAACTTCACATGTGAGATGTTGCACAATGAGTGTATGTAAGCTCGTTTTTATACAGAAACGATTCGATTTTCGCAATACATTTTATGCAAGTATTAACTTTCGCGGGCGTTTCAAACTACTCGATCAGTTGAAACTGTGCTATGGAAAACGGCGGACTCGCATGTTTGGATAAAAACTCAGCAGTGGAAGTAAAATTAAATAATAACGTGATATATAGTACATTACTTGTTGGCTATGGATTTATGTTCATAAACAGAGTTAGACCTACTGAAAAACGATCTCAGGTCTCCATAACAGCAGGCTAGTATATGTTAGCATTACCACTTAGTTTCTGGTTTCCCGTTCCTCTTGAGTTTGATTCTCTTTAGGCCTAACTCCACATTTATTTGTATGTTAACAGTTAATTATATTTTTCAATCAAAAATGGACTTAAGTTCACCATATGTAATTAACTTTCACAGGGTGTTTTAAGGATAAAACGGTATATTGTTAATTAAATATGTTTGATGATCTTTTATAACCTTTCGGAAATCCTACTATTTGATGTAAGAACGTTATTTGTTGGTGATGGCCAAGAGAAATCCTAAGAGTGACGTAATCTGTGATAAATCAGTTTTAATCAATGACTTTTGTACCTAAAAAGTACCCGTAAGCTTATGTATTTTTCTTTCCTTAATTCTAGGATAATATACTTTCTAGAATCCAGTACATTGGTGCCATTTTACAAAACGCAAGTTTAAGTAGGCTACCTATAAACATTGTATTGTAAATTATCTGAACAAAAAAGAGTACAGGTATTTGAAGATTATATTTCTATAATTAGTAGTTTTTTCATATAAAGGATTGTCAATCGGTAAAATACATAATATCCTTAGAGAATGCGCTCGTGCATAACGTTGATTTAATCAACCTTGGAATACTGTGATTCAGATTAGAATCAAATATGATTACTTTTGGAAGCAAAAGAAAAATTTTAGGGTTCACTCTAGCTAAATAAAAAGTACGAATAAAATGCACAAAGCAGTTTCTGAAAATGATAGAAAAATATCATATGAAAACTCTGGGAGAAGGCAGGGTATTAGCTTAAATTTAGTTATCACCTGCGAGTAATGTACTTACACTTATTACTAGAAATAGCAGAAATACTCTCCCTCCGGGCAGGTATAAATGCTAGTTCCTGCGGAAGGCTGTTGGACCTGCGGCCTTTTCTGGAATTGTCTGACAGTTCTACAACAATGTTCTCATACTTGACATTCAATAACGTTCACCATCCACGAGAAATATGATTTTATTGAAATTTTAGTTTAAAAATCAGCTATCATTACAGAGTAGATTTTATTGAAGTATTTCTTTGTAGACGTAGTTATCAATGAAAGTGCCTTGCTTTTCTGTTGCAACACTCATAAGATTTTCACTAAAGAAAAACAAATAATATTTTTAAAGATTGATTTTTGATTGTTTTATATTTGAAACTTACTCCATTTTTGTAATTTTTATTGGTTAAAGTTGAAACATCATTTTTATGGAAACTTCAATTGTTTTATTTATTGGTCAGCTGTAAAAATACTGCCTAGTTATAGAAATATTACCCAGTTATGATCGATGCAGTAGTTTCCGAGATCCGAGTTTTGGATGTATACATTGCAAGCTCCATTATAATACGATTTCCGAGAGAAAGATGTCAAGCAGGTCACAAACTAGTTACAGAAAAGATCCTCAAACCTAGACAATATTTTCTTTTATTCTTTACAACATCGTGTAACAATTTATAGATATAGTAAATTGAAATCCTTTCTTGATTAAAAAATATAAATTATAATTAATTGGTAATATAAACAATGTCAAACTAATTATCAACAGTTAGATTTAAAAATAGAAGGAGTTAAGAACACCCAGAAAAAAATCTGATATCCATTTGAGCGAACCTAATCTAGTTTGGTTTATTGTATTTTTATATTTATTTTATTTATTACCCATTTAAATTAGAACATTTTTGAACTTAATTTCTCTGCATATTATCTTCACCTGATATACTTTATTGTACATAATGTATTTTTGAAAGTGTCTTAGCGCGTATGTCATAGCTTTTTTTTTATATTTTTTACGCCTGTTAATTAACAGAAAAGTAAATCAGTTATGAACAATAAAGTCAAGTTACTCTGCAATTTGTTCTCTCTGATTTTTTTCTTCTTTTTAGTAAAAGATCGACAGATGAAATAAAAGTATTTTTATGTATTGTTCATGCTTTAATGTTTATTAGTTCAAGTCAAAAAGTTGTGAGTCATAATATGAATTCTTGTAATATCATTACAGTTGAAACAATACAGTCAGAGAGATAACTAGAAAGCGTGTGACGAAACGCAGCGAGAATTATTCCATATTGGATTGAATACTTTTTATTGAAATGTACTAAAATATGCGTGCAAATCAGCATGTTATCATTCACAAAATACACTATTAAAGCTTATGAATACAAATAGGTGATTCACTAAATAAATTATTGATACACAAGATTGATTACACAATACACATAATTACTGTGTACAGCACGGCATGGCTAAGTGGTTAGGGCGCTTGACTCACAATCTGAGGGTCACGGATTCGAATCCACCCTCCCAACAAACGTGCTCGCCCCTTCAGCCGTGGGGGCGTTATAATGTTACAGTCAATTCCACTATTCTTTGGAAGAGAGTAAGTAGCCCAAGAGTTGGCGGTGAGTGACTAGCGCAGATAGCCCTCGTGTAGCTTTGCGCGAAGTTCAAAAATAAAGAAACATTACTATGTACAACATGCTTTAAAACTGTGTTAACTTCAAAATCTTAAAACTTCGTTTCTTAATAGGCCATCCTCCAGAATTAGGATATATATATATGTAGGGAATAGTTGGGGTGACAAATACTTGAGAAATGTTTCTTCTTTACATTTAGCCTATTGTTTACACTTCTCATAAAAATACCAGTGATGCTAATACACCCTGAGTATATAATGACATTGATGAAAGTCACGTGCTTTGCTTTTATTGATAACGAATGTTTTACTTTGTTAAAGCTGAATTATCATGCTGTTTCTTGATAAACAATTTTCGTCGATGTGGTGAATGCTGGGATAGTAAAATGTGTAATCTTTTTCCTTTGTTGTAAAGCGCAAAACTACACAATGGGCTATCACCACGAATATAAAAACCCGATTTTTAGTGGTGTGAGCCCTTAAATTTACCCCTGAGCCACTGGGGACAAAATGTGTGGGAAGATTCGGGAAATATAATAAATTTTGGGAAGAAACTAAGTGATGCTCGTGATTTCAGACGAGGAAAACTTATCGTAGTTGATAATTAGTATGTTTATTAAATAAATAAACCAAAAGTATTGATGATGTCACTTTATTATGATGTGAACACCTTTTTCAAGTTGGCGAAGTATGATAATAATTAATTATACTTGTCGTAATTAGTAACTAGTATTAAGCCTTTTACATTTTCAATATTACATTCTTTATCTAGTTCCTTAGGGATTTTTAAGAATTATGAGAGTGGACGATAACAGTATTATTTCAATCACTTTCTGTTCGCCATATCTACTGCTCACAACGCGTTTCACTCAATCCTGAACTCATTAAACCGGTTGGGACACGGGTTACGACCACTACTGATTTTGTTGTATCCCAGTCGGCCTCAAAAGCTCTGGATTGAGCGAAACGCGTCGTGAACAGTGGATATGGTAAACACAGTGTGGTTGAATAATGTAATACACTCTTCTAATTCTTAAAAGGGACTAGATGAAGAATGTAGTGTTAAAAATATAGTTATGCCACTTTGTTAGCTTTTATTCATATAGATAATGAGCGTATTATATGTTTATATATATATATGCAGAGGCACTTTCGACGACAAATTGCTTGAGCAGGATCACAGTTGTATTCTATCAAACGTGCCGCTTGGAAAACGTAGTGTTACGACAGCGGTAGTCACGTGACGCTGGTAACACGTCATGATATTCTAGAAGGATCGGGGAACATCACGAATAATCCAGTATGTGCTAGGCGCCCTCTATTCCTGTATATAAGTGCGCCGGATAACGTGAGATAAATTAATCGGAATTGAATAATGAGATAAAGACGGACAATTGAGTCAAGCGCAGTCAACTACAGCTTAGCA
>NW_013668332.1:22028-23265 GCF_000517525.1 Limulus polyphemus
CATAATTCCATCATCAGTAATCCAGAGGTACAAAACAAACAAACAATATTTGTAATTACAACAGAAATATATATACATTAGAAATAAACAATTCGAACTTACAAATATAACACGAGAAAATGAAAACTGAGGCATTAGTGAAATAGGTTTAAAGCCAGTTAAGACTGTGTGTTATTTAGGGACGGGAGAAGAGTTTCTATGTATAATATTCTATACCCTTCGTTCGTGTTTTGTTTTATTATTATTATGCCGCTTGGAGTACTACGGTTAGCCTGATTACACTTTACGAATTGAATGGACCGTTTCAGAGATGTAAAATGTTTGGAAAACTTAGAATTTTAAATAAACTTAACTCACATGATTCTATTTGGGCTCGCTATATCGATTTCATGCTTTTCTAACTGATCCATACGGAAATATTTCGTTACTTTTCAATCCAGAGTCCAGCCAGTTTCCGCATATGATAGTGCTGACACCTGTAAGTAGATTCTTAAATCAAAAATATAATTACTACCGATAAGACGAAAAGCGTGTTTATTTACAGTTAAAGAACGTGATGTTTCAGAATAAGCACCTTTTATCCTAAGTATATAGAATACATAGAATGAATATATATAATACGCACTGGTACATATGCATGGCAGAGCGGTTATTAAACACAGCTGAAACAAACTTGCTGTTCTATAAACGTGCACATACTTTTGGGCCCGGCATGGCCAGGTGGTTAGGGCGGTCGACTCGTAATCTGTGGGTCGCAGGTTCGAATCCCCATCACACCAAATATGCTCGCCCTTTCAGACGTGGGGGCGTTATAATGTGATGGTCAATCCCACTATTCGTTGGTAAAAGAGTAGTCCAAGAGTTGGCGGTGGGTGGTGATGACTAGCTTCCTTCCCTCTAGTCTTACACTGCTAAATTAAGGACGGCTAACGCAGATAGCTCTCGTGTAGCTTTGCGCGAAATTCATAACAAACAAACACACTTTTGTTAAAATCTATGTTTGAATTGTTATTCATAGTTCTTGTTTTTTGTTCTGTTTTCGTTTTATGCTGATGACAAAATATACTGTTACGACAGCGGGGGTCACGTGACGCTAGTAACACGTCATATTCTTGAACCTTCACGTCCTTACCTGAAGTCTCAAGAGGTTACTAGATATGCGGTATTCTTGTATATATAAGACCGGTAAGAAGTGACGGCAACAATGTAATGTAATGTGTAATTGAACTGCAGACAG
>NW_013668332.1:23275-24169 GCF_000517525.1 Limulus polyphemus
TACGGAAAATTAACTAACGACCAGAGACGTAACAATACTTATTCCGAAAAGTACATATTAAATGTTCTTTTCAACTGTAAATAAACATAATCTTTATCTTATCTGTGGTTATACCATTTTTGATGAAATTGAGATTTCCGCCCCATGAATCTATTGCAACCTGGTTTGTTTTAAAAGAGATGTGTGCGTTATTTTTTAATTTACTTTTTGCGAAATAAATATAACTTTGGAGTTAATCATAAGCCTCAGAAACATGAATCAATGAGTAGTTACGATATACTTTTTTTTTAGAACAGATAAAGAAAGGTGAATGTTTACCAACAACAAAACAGTAAGTTATCTTGGTTGTATTGTCGTTGTTACATATTGGTAGATGACTCGGTTTTTTCCTAGTAAAAATAAATGTTTGTTACGAGCTCAACACTCAAGAAGCCAGTTGTAGTTTTGGAACTTTTACCTAGGCCCTCTTGAAATAGACACACGAATCTTTTCACCATCTGTGTTTTAACATAACGATAAGTATCATATCATATCCTGCTTTCGTTATATACATATATTACTATTGTTGTTTGCACAAAATGGGCTATCAGTGCTCTGCCCTACACTTATATCGAACCTCTATTTTTAGCATTATAAGATCTCAGACTTATCGCTTGGCAATCGGGAGGCACATGACTACTCATATCTTACGTTTTGTTTTAATAATATAATACATAAAATACCCTTTAAATGTATTTGTTTTTGTCCAAACTAATGTAGGGTTTAAGGTCTAAGTAGTAGGTGGCTTTATTAAATCCTTATTTCTAAAATAAATGTTTACAGGTGAGAGGTACTTAGACCTACTTCCATCATGTATGTAGTAGCGATCAAGTTCACAGAGTAGGTCATTCTTTT
>NW_013668332.1:25169-26643 GCF_000517525.1 Limulus polyphemus
TATCGGCTGTTGTTTGTATGTTTGCATATCCTGTGCATGAATGTTGATGAGGTGCTACGTGAGACTTTATACGCTGTGGTGATAAGGAGATTTGTATAAATTGTAGTTTATTTCTGTGTTTGGGAGCTATGTTTATCCATGCTGGGCAAGCATATTCTATGATTGGACGTATATATATATTGTTACGTCTCCGTTTGTTAATTGATTTTCTGTAACTTCGTTCCGACGAAACTTAAGCGACACAAGTCCTTACTTAATAAAACTGGTTTATTCTTTCCGAATATAACTCTGCGATACACTTAATCTCAATACTCGCGCTAAAACAACACTGTAACGAACGAACGTTAACTTCAACAATACCGTGTGACTGCAGTTCAATTACTCACTATCTATCCACACACATTACCTCCCCGCGTCACGTTTTCCCCTCTTATATATACCAGCGTACCCTACTAGTAAATACTAGACCATTCGCCAAGATACGGGATAGTTCTAGAAACAAGAGAGCGTGAGAATTGTCACGTGATCTCGATGACGCAACAATATGTTTTGTATATTTTTATAATGTTATCAGGTGAAGTTCCTTGTTTTTTGCCTGTTAGACTTCTTGCATAATTTGTACGTTTCCATATTTTTGTTAATATTTTATTTGCATGTTTTACCCACGTCAACTTTGGGTCGAAAGTTAATCCTAAAAATTTTGTAGAGGTTGTGGCCTGGAGAAGTGCTCCATTCATGTATAATATAGGTAGGTCTTTTTTTATGTTTTGTTAGTCTTGTGAAAGTAAGTAATTGGTTTTTTGGGACGTTTATTTTTATACAATATTGTTGGCAAGATTCTTCTATATTATCTAATAATGGTTGTAGATTTGTTGTTGCTATGGATGGGATGGGGCACTTTTCCAGACCGCAACATTGTCCGCGAATTGTGATGCAAACCCATAATTAGGGTCTTTTAAAGGCATATTGCTCACATACATGATGAATAGAATAGGGCTAACTACCCCTCCTTGGGGGATGCCTGCTTCTGGGGTGAATGCCTCACAGTAGGTTCCCCTGACATTTATTTTTAAATTTCTATTTTCCAAAAAAAGTTAGATAGCCAGCGAATAATCACTCGTGGTAGTTCTATTTCCGTCATGCGGAACCTAAGCACCATTGTGCCATACAGTGTCGAAAGCTTTCTCGACATCGAGAAAGCAGGCAACAGTGCATTCATTTTTATTAAAGCTATCTATAATTGTTTCTGTTAATCTAACCAAGTGATCTGCTGTTTGTCTGAATTTTCTAAATCCATTTTGGATTTCTGGTAATTTTAAGGTGACTTCTGGGTAATTTGAGAATCTATTGCTTATTATTCGTTCGAGAATAAAACGAAATTTAGTAAAGTTTGTTTTGAATTTCGCGCAAAGCTACACGAGAGCTATCTGCGCTAGCCGTCCCTAACTTACCAGTGAAAGATAAGAAGGAAGAC
>NW_013668332.1:27643-38249 GCF_000517525.1 Limulus polyphemus
GTGACGATATACCCAGCAAAAGTTTAATTTTTATGCCAATATTATGCCAGTCAGAATAATCTATTATAGTGGTTTACATCGAATTATTATTTTTTAACTAAATTAACTATACTGCCCCCCCCCACGTAACACAGTGGTATGTCTGCGGACTTCCAACCTAGAATCCGGGTTTCGATACCCGTGGTAGGGAGAGCACAGATAGTCCATTGTGCAGCTTTGTGCTTAATTACAAACAAACGAACTATATTTAATTGGATTAATCAGTTATATTCTCGAAGACAGAAACTATATATCTTGAAACAGGTAAAGGGTTTTCAGTTTTTAGTTGTTTTATCTTCAACACTTTTTAATATTAGTAGATTTCCCAGTTTTGTCAGTTGTTGTAATTAAAGAACATAAAAAAACAACTGTCTAACGTGTGAAACTAACACAGGTCATAGGTGAAGGCACCCAAGTTTTCCAAGAGACCCCTATTAATAGCCTTTAATTTAGCCCGGTGAGTGGCTCGGTTCTTCCCCAAGTTGAAATACTGTCACCAACTCAGCTATAAGATATTCCACTCTGCTTGGTGCTGGTACATACAGATCAGGAAAAGGCATTACATCATCTGCTTCTTAGACTTGCTGAAATCTATGAAGAAAGTGATACACGTTTTCCTTTTTAATGTTAGGGAGAGATCTGCTTGGTGTCAATCCACATCTAGCAATGGCACACTCGTGGTCCACTTCAGACTGGAAAGTTTGATTTAATGGGAAGACATCAAGTAGCTAAATATTCTCGAGTGACTTTGAATCTCGGGAAGTACCTTGTCTATATGGTGTACGCACTTCATTGATCCAATAACTGTACCTTTCTTCTTCCATCAGAATGGCTAGGCACCTTTTTTTTTCTTCAGAAAAGTTCTTGTCTAGCATCCTAATAAACATCTTCATTGCCAAGAGCCTGTTGGGTTAGTTGAGTGGTAAGTCAGTTCAGTGCTGTAAATTTTGAACTTGTGTTTCAACAAAGTAAGTGACTGTTTACTTATATTTGTATGTTAGGTCTATCAATGAACATAACCCATAAATTTTTATTCTATGGTTGAAATCGCTTTTGTTATCGTTAAAGTGTATTGAATTTGCATTATTTTCATCGAATAAATAAACAGAACCTACCAATAATAGAAACTGTTTATAACACTGATGTCATAAGTGGGATTATTTTGGTAAAAATAAAGTAGAATCTAGACAAGATGATGACACGTGTTCGAAGTGATATCAAAAATTTGGTTGGGATGATAAAACAATGGAAAAAAGAATTAAAAGGAGATCAATAGGAAAGAGGTAAAATTAGAATGGAGAGGGAGAAAAAATTAAAAGAAGAAAGAAAAATATAATTAAAAGAACAGGGAAAAAAGGCATAAAAAGTAAAAAAAGACCACGAAGAAAGAAAAATATAATTAAAAGAACAGGGAAAAAAAGGCATAAAAAGTAAAAAAGGACCATGAGATAAGAGACAAAAGTTTGAAAGGAGTTAAAAGAAAGAGACACGTGATTTGAATAATTATTAAAAACGGAAATAAATTTGATTGAATAGAAAATAGAAGAAGGTATAGGAGATATACATAAATATTATAATACAAAATTATGAAATACAAAAAACATCTATGAAGTACATAATGGTTACAGTAATAAAATTGATGAAATTTGAAAGATTAAAACAGCCACATCAACAAAGTAAAAAGGGAAGTGTAAAAGAACATTGGTGCCAGGATGAAACATTTGAAACCTAAACTGGCAACCCAAAGACCAACCAAGCCACATATCTGAGTGTATCTGTTCAAGAATTACAACCTCAAGCACCATGAACCACGAATTATGGAATAAGAGAACACATTTGGTCTACATTTTTATCACTTTTGATGTGACACTTATGACTGCAGGACCTTATTGGTCTACCTCAGTTAAACATTAGTCCCGGCATGACCAGGTGGTTAGGGCGCTTGACTCACAATCTGAGGATCGTGGGTTCGAATCTCCGTCCCATCAAACATGCTTGCCCCTTTCAGCCGTGGGGTCGTTATAATGTGACGGTCAATCCCACTATTCGTTGGTAAAAGAGTAGCCCAAGAGTTGGCGATGGATGGTGATGACTAGCTGCCTTCTTGGGATGGAGTTTGAGGTTTGCTGCTTTCAAACGCTTGAATACTTCCTCTAGCCGGGACATTTCCTCATCAAACGTTGTTGCAAACACAATGACATCATCCAGGTACACTAGGGCTATCCTCCATTGTAGGCCTTCCAGTACTCTTTACATTACTCTTTAGCTTACACAGCTAAATTAGGGACGGCTAGAACAAAGTTAGTGTGCTTCTTTAAATGAAGTTGGTAATGGAACTTGAAACATTTAAAGTTGCAGATAAAAAACAACAACAAAAAACTAAAGGCACCATTCACAAGTTACAAGATGATCAGATGGAGTAGTATGGAAACATAAATTATTTCTGAAAGGATTAATTATAACTAGTTACTGGAATTTTTGTTTAGTGTTTCTTTAGCTCAAAGCTATACAATGGGATATTCGCTATTTTTACACCGAGGAGAACTGAGCTATAAACTTACTGATGACTCACAGAGTCGCGAAAGAAATAGTTACACAAGACAGAATAAATAAACTGAAAGCAATAAGTGCTTCAAGTGCGACTTAAAGGTCATATTGTCAAAAAAAATAGACAAAGCCTATAGGGAAGTGAAACTTCTTCAAAAAGATATCAGAAAAAAGGAAACTGTTATAAATATGGAAAACATGGCTATTGCAGCTGAGACTGTGAGGAATAAATGGATGATAATAAACCAAGGAGATAATACTCTAAGTGTGAGTCCCAAATCTCAAGAAGATAAACAAAGTGCTACAACAAATTGAAAAACAGGAATTAGCTGGACTTAAGGGGCGAAGTTCAACTGATAATACACTATCTGCCTTAACAGAAATAAGGAATGTGTTATTTTAAAGAAACCAGTCCACGAGTCATTGGATTGAATGATGTAAACCTTATAGTATGTTGATCAACACTAGCTTTAGAGCTATAATTGTTCAATCTGACCTTATGTTTGAAGATGAGAAATTGCCTCCAAAGACGGAATGAAGAAACAATAAATGGATATTAAGTTCCACGAAGAGAAAAGCTGGAAGCTTCTCTACACAACATGATGTTTGTGTATAATTGACACCAAGGATTCGTGTATATTGGAAATTGGCTTTATGTGGAAACGAGGGTTAGACTAGCTTCAAATAACTTTACATTACATGACCAGGAAATCCATATACACTATATGACAGAGGTTGGACTTCAAGTAACAACAAAAACTGGCACACAGGGTAATGAAGGCAGCTGACCTGGAGTACAACAGATAAGAATCTGGAGTATTAGGTGATCCATGCCAAAGTCATCTGTTGTGATAATCTTTGGAAGAACATCGAGAGGAGAATGGGCAACTGCTTAGTTTCAGATGTTTGTCAACTTGCTGGAAAGCGTGAAGTTTTACAAAAACTACTTCCAGAGTATCAACAAGGATACAACCACTAGTGGATCTGCTTGACATTTACTTGGAGAGAAAAACTCCATAGTGGCAAACAGTAAATATGATAATAAAGAATAATTCACTTTGTTTATCAGAATTGTGATTATACCTTGTATAATACATTTAAGTGATGATGTAGTGATTACAAAGTCTATTTATGATTGTAATTGTTAAATTGTAAATAGTGATTTATTACTAGTTACGTATGTTTAACTTCAATATATTATTGTTTTATTTGTGAATTAGGATTGTTCAAAGGATTGGCAAGAGAGAGAGAGAGATCTGAAAAAGAAAAACCTTTATAGGTTCTCTCTCACCTGTTCAGTGTGAGCCCTCCCTGAAAACTAAAAAGAAAAGAAAATCAAACTAAAATGAAAATAACCCTGCAATGTTAAACAGAATATCTAATTAAAAGCTAAAAAAAAAAGTTAGAACTAAATAGAAGCTGACTAAATCTTTAAGATAAGTCACTTTACTAAAATCTCAGAGAAGCTGTAAGATCTCCAAATCTCTACAGATTTTGGGTAACAGGGTGAAACTTGACTTTTAGAACCTATCTTTCCCGCAAGAGAATATTCTTAATGATCAAACAGTGGATCATAGTACCGTGTACAGCAAGAGAAAGAGATGTTGGATAACGATCAATTAGTGGACCATAGTACCATGCACAGCAAGAGAAAGAGATTTTGGATAACGATCAAATAGTGGACCATAGTACCGTGCACAGCAAGAGAAAGAGATGTTGGATAACGATCAATTAGTGGACCATAGTACCGTGTACAGCAAGAGAAAGAGATGTTGGATTGTTTATTTGGGCGACTCTCTGCATCCAAATGAGCTGCAAGAAAACAAAAATTACGTAGCCTGTAGAGCTTGTACGTTAGGCTAGGAGAAATAAATCATTTTGTATCATTAAGTGAACTGGACTTTGCATTATTTTTACCGAGCTTGAACCCATTTCAAAAGAAAACTCACGTTTCTTTCTCTCATCCAACCACCTTACAATCCGATTAACTTGTCTTTTTTTTTTCAACCTTTACTGATGTGATTTTATCAACTTATCTACTGTGCGGAACCTGACCACAAGAGTTTTGAAAATATGTATACACCAAGTCCACACCCTTTTCATCGTCCAGGAAGAGTACATTAAATTACATTGTAATAATTGATTTCAAATACTATAACTATCATTTTTTAGGAGCCCGGCATGGCCAGTTGGTTAGGGCGCTCGACTCGCAATCTGAGGTTCGAATCCTCGTCCCTCCAAACATGCTCGCCCTTTCAGCCGTGGGGGCGTTATAATGTGACGGGCAGTCCCACTATTCGTTGGTAAAAGAGTAGCCCAAGAGTTGGCGGTGGGTGGTGATGACTAGCTGCCTTCCCTCTAGTCTTACACTGTCAAATTAGGGATGGCTAGCTCAGATAGCCCTCGTGTAGCTTTGCGCGAAATTCAAAACATACAAACAAATCATTTTTAGGTAGAAAAAATAACATCAAAACCCGTGTTTTGTTAAAAACTGATATAAGTATAAACTGAAAAACTGTTTAGTTAAAATGTTGTTTTTATAATTAAACGAAATAGTGATAAATATAATAAATTAAGTTAATATGGATTATAGAAAGTTTTAGAAAATATATTTTTTCAACTTTAGGTTTTTCCTATAAATCAAAACTTTTATTTTCAGAATCTGTAGTGGATCTGGAGAGATTTAAACATTTTGGCAATAAAGTTAGAAAAGAAACGACCTTTACTCCCCAGATAACATATGAAACACTTTGACTTGTCTTAATGTTTCAATGACGTCATGCTTGGCTATGCGATTGCGTACTGGATACATGTACATGGAAGTTGAGTACGTCAACGCAGACTCACAGCGTGGAATCAGAAGACGAAATTGAGACTGAGTAGTGAAAGAGAAGTTTGGACGTTAGATTATCCGTACTTGTAACTGCAGTTGTAGTTTTTATTTCCCTGTGCTTTCTTAATCATTCACCATTCCGTCATTAATCAGAGCTAGAATCAACGGGTGGGAAGCTTCTCGTCAGGTAATCCTATTGCAATTTTAATTTCAGATTAACTAGTAAAGATAAATAGTGTCCTGATCTAACTCTATTCATATACAAAATTACAAGCCACAACTTGTTACAGGCTTGCTTGCTGCTGCCCAGACTATTTTAGCACTTAATTAATTAAACAAGAGTAACAACTTGAGACGTATGTATCAGGATACTTATAATATTAAACCCCAATTTCCATAAAGTTATTATTGCATTTCATATTTTTACAAAAATCAAACCAAGCTGGTTGTTTACCTCAACCACTGCTTGAACTTTAAGACCGTAAATTGTAAATCTTTATACCTAAGCATAGTATAAATGTATCTTAGTAGTACTACATACTAGTACTCTTACTGCTAATACATGTTGATCTACAGCTTGAGAATAGACTAGTTACCATAACTTAATGACACTTGGTGTGATGTTTGCACTTTGTGATTACCACTATCACAGTACCAGTAATTATTATATTGATATTGAACAAAGAATGAGAGGACAGCCATAGTTTGTACAAAGTCCAGGAACTGTTATGACTAGGCAGAATGAATTAAATTCTTTTCAAGAATTAATGTTATTAAGTTTAGAAAAAGTTACTGTGGATAATGACAAAAAATTTTGTTTTTGATATTTAAAAATTTTTCATTTCAAGGAGAATTTTATATATTTTTTAAAATAATTTTTGCAAGTGCAGTATGTTAGCACATGTACCTTTCTGTACTTTGTCTGTTAGTACAAGTAGTAAATAGTACTAAAAATTTATTCACTGATGAATACAAGTGGGTTATTTCACAATAATGATGAAAGCAGCTACCCATGTATAGTGATGGGTTATTTCACAACAAGAATGACTTTCCTTGTTTTCTATTTGAAGTTTTGCTGAACAGGTCTTTTTTTTATGTTTAAACAGATGTGTATAGGTGAAATGGCTATAAATTCTTGTAACCAGTAATGTTTTCTGCAGAATGGTGTTGTTTTTTAGTAGTAGTATTGCTTCACTACAAGTAACTCTTCTAGTATGGTCTGTTGACCAGCAGTGCTAAAAAACACATCAAAAAACATTTAAAAATTATAACTTTCTAACAAGTACCCTAGTGACTTGTTCTATTAATGTGTTCATTTTGTAATGGTGTTCACATAAATGTCCATTGTAAATATCAGAGAAATTTGAACATAATTTATTTATTAAGATTCATATTATTTATAAACAGAACTTTTATTGTTAATTTCTGAAATGAATATTTATCTTTACGATTTCTTGGTTTTACTGAGTGATTAAACAAAATGTTTTGATGTGATACGTGTATGTAAATATTAAACTTAAGGAGATATTCATTTAGGAAATCTATGCAGATTTGTCAGTAAGCATAATTATTGCATTGTTGTTAATCTTAGAACTTGGTTTGGATTTTGTAAATAATGCTTTTTGTGCTATTCAGGTACACTGATGTTCAACAATAAGTCTAAAATATTTCCAAAATGCAGATTTTGGAATTGTTAAGCAAAGAATAAATCAAACACAGGTAGAAAATTAAAAATGAACACAAGTAAACGAGTAAGGTAATATCTTCATTTGTAATGAATAATGTGTTTGTCACTAATATTGTGATTTTAGTTTAACTGTCTGCTGTAGTTGAAGTGAAAATTACATTTCTAACCAGCTTCTAGTGTAATACCCCATAAGTCATTAGGTTGCATACTTCAATTTCGTGGCTGCGTAGATAATCCAAACCAAGCTGCAGTATGCAACCTTTACCTGTGTAGAAGGTATTAACCACCTTATGACATTGGGTTAACACTTGTGTTATTAACCAACTGCAGAAACTGCATGGAAATTTCAAAATGTATCTGAATACACCTGAATGAAGATATATATTAAAATAGTTATAGAAAGGTGAAATTAACAGTATATAATATATATCAATTTGTCGAATTTCATTTATTTTTTAAGGTTTGAGAGTTGAATATTATATACCTTGACTTTCTGTCACTTGTAAGTTCTTATGATCTAAGGGATTGAAGTGCAATTCATTCAAACGGTTGTTCCCAGTAGTTTAGCTCAATAGGGAAATGAGACTTATTCATCCCTTAAATTTGCATGAGTTATTCCTAGTCTCATTTTCATATGGGCCAGTATTTTTTGAACACCTTGTATATAGTACCGTGCATTTTGTTATAACAATTATTAAAACATGTCACTCGGTTATCATCAGTAATGTGATGAATATTTAGAAAATAGGGTGGTACAAATCATGATTTAGTATTGGTTGAATTTTTTGATTTATCTCATATTAGTAGAAAAAATGTTTTAAACTTTAAATAAAGTTCTGGGTTTTAAGTATGCACTTTGTTGTGACCAAGATTATTTCTGTGTAACAGTAATGACTTTTGAAAAGATTGATCTGCAGTCTATAACAAATCATTTTACTGGAGTAACTTTAGGCCTATTAAGAAATAATGATCATTACACCTACATTATCTTGTGTGGGAAAACTAAGTATTGAACTGAATCGAACTTGGTGTACCAAACTTTTTTTATAGAATTGCATATTCTTATATGAACTTAACTAAAATGCACTCAATATTGTCTCACAGCTCAAGCAATAAACTTCCAACAAAATTTTAAATAATTTTTATTGTAAGTTTTGACAGGATTTTAAAAGGGTCATGCTACGAGATTTTAGTTTTAATTAACAAAGACATAAAAAAGCTTGTCATGCATAAACTATATTATATCCATTTTAATTGCCAGTGGAAAAAAAAAAAAAATCTAGAAGACTGTGCCTTCTATGCTGGAAAAAAAAAACTAAGATATTTGGAAAAAGTTTCTTGTTGCAATAAAAAATGCAAAATGAGAAAATTGAAAAGAAAAGTGAATTCTGGAAATGTTGCCTCATTTAAGTGGTTGAACAATTAGGAAACAAAGGTCTTTGGGCTGGCATTTACACATTATCTGTGTGTGTGTATGTGTATTATGAAAAGTAAGGTAAAAATAAATTTGTTTTGGGAGTATTATATCAGATCTTTCACAAACCCAAATTATTTTATAGGGAAGGCTCGCCATAGAGTTTTCACAAGTCCCTGAGGGTCCTTTCCTGTTTGAGGAGTGTAACTGTGAGGACGGACCACCTTGGGGTGAAAGCTGAGACTGACATTAGCAGTTTTCTTGGTCTAGCCATGTAAGTATATAATCAAGAGCGGCATTTTAAAATGACATCATGAGAAGGCTGATTATCCAAGAAGGTATGAATATCAGACAAGGTCAACAGTTCATGTTTTTTCTTTGCATTTATCCACTTACCAGGCAAAGAACTCAAGATTAAAACATTTAACTGCTAATTTGAGATTGAAATACAGTTTGGCATTGTATGCTTTGGTATTTATTTATCTCGTATTAAATTAATTTTTTTTGTTTTTAAAAGGTATTGAATGAAAATGTTAATCAAATGAATATATAAGAAAATTGAAAAAATATTTGGCCTAAGCTTTACGTGCAAGACAATTGGGGGGGGGGGGTAAATTGCCTTTAAGGTACATGAGTGCAACAATGCTATTTCATTAAAAAAAAATCCAGGAATGTGTCTTCCAGCATCCCCGGGCCTTGCTTAGCTCCTTTCAGCACTCTCAGTCATGGCTTTGAAAGAAATTTCAGGAGGATTCTAGTATTTTAAAAGATGGGATTACCTGAATTCCACTTTCCAGTTGTCTAGTTCCTACATTAGGTTTATACAGTGAATGTTACAGAATTCACAGCATGCAGGTAGATTTTACTCGAGTATTGTTGAGCTTGATGATAAAGGTATATCATTTTTATGTATGTGGGTTACAATTACATTTTGTGGGGTAAAAGGTTTAAAAAGTAGTGATTTGTAAAATAGCATGAGTGTGTGTTGAAAGTAGACTTATTAATCTGCAAATTTTCAGTCAGACATTGTAGAGGATTATTTCTTCGTCTGTTAGTAGGGGCCTTTTGGTCCTGTATAAATGTTTTTATCATGTGCTGTGTTTCATTTTTTATTTATTTCAAGTTATTACCTTCAAAACTAGCAAGGAGAAAACTGTTTTTGTAATCCACCTTGATATAAATTGTATATCCAGTTATAAGAATTGGGGTGGGAGTTCACCCCTTTTGGCACATTATCCAATAGTCTGTTTAAATTGGTGCTTGCTTGTCAAACATATATGCTGTCTTCTACAGATGACATAGTACAATTGATTATACTCATACTTGTACTGACCATTGAAGGAAAGGAATGAATTCCATTTAAGTTTTGTTAATTTTTTTTCATGTAGAATCATCCTTCCCTAAATCTTCCTAATCTTCACCTTCTGAGAACTGTATTTTAACAGGAAAAGGAAGGTTTATCTTTTTGAAGTTGTCTTTTCATCACAGTTTAGAAGAATTAGTAAATAGTAGTGGGATGACTATCCACTGTCCAGAGGAGCTACCTCAGTGGGATATTGTTTGGGAGAGGAGATAAAATAATCCTGTTTATTGGGGCTCCTTAGAGGCAAAAAATCATGTCACCTGTAATGTCAGGCATGTATAGGTATTTAGTTCCAAAGAGTGCTACCAGAGGAAGGATGGTTTTATTGGTTGATTGGAAGCTGTAGTAATTTAAGGGGTGATTAGATGATATTTATTCTAATGAATAATTATATATTTTAATTATAATGCTGAATTTACTTCATTTAATTATATGTATGTATAAAAGAAAATTGGTTTTTTAACTTAGAAATGAGTAATAATTCTAGTTGGATCGTTTAATCTCCTGACCATGTCTGTGTCCCAGCTTGTGATTGCTAAAGTGGACTTTGACATCAGAATGATCTTTGTTTTGACCTTTATTGCAAAACTTCACACACACACACACACACACACACACACACACACACACACATATATATATATATATATATATATATATATATATATATATATATAACACACACACACACACACACACACACACACACAACACACACACATA
>NW_013668332.1:38259-42971 GCF_000517525.1 Limulus polyphemus
ACACACACACACACACACACACACACACACACACACACACACATATATATATATATATATATATATATATATAAACACACATGTATATGGCATGCCCTTTAGCACAATGACCTCATAGCAGTTAACAATGCCACAAACAAACACCATGTAGCTTTTATTTTAAACTGCAAATAGAAAGATCCATTTCTCAGTATTTAGCCTAATAAATAGTTCAACCACCACATGGAAGGAATAACAAAGAAGAAAGTTGCAAAAGTAAATATCCCTTAATAGAGTTTACTTCCAACTCATCTGTCATTATTTTTCTACATCTTCTTATGTAGTATTCCCTATTTGTTTTATCTTCATAAGAAATATTTGTTAACTTTTACTAATTACTGTATATGTTATCGGGCAATGCAGTAGCTCATAAAAAGTTGGAGCCAAACAAATAACCAACTCAAAATTCTGTTGCCAACTTTCAAATTCAGTAGCTAATTAAATGATATTATTACCTTTTGAACTGACATGTATATGGCACGTGTAAACAGATGTAGTTAACAACATGTGATTTTTACCTGTACAATAAACAGATGGCATGTTGTACTATGTTAATGAAACATCAATATTAAAATTTGGTTAGCATCAAATGTTGGTGCAAAAAATTGGTAAATACTATAGTTTGTTGCCAAAATTGTACAAAATTGCAAAATGAGAATTGTCTGGCATCAGCAGAATTCTGCCTTTTTAACATCACTGGAGAGATCTCACGATTCACGTGAATGTAGGAGAATGTAGTAATGTAGATCTTTGACCTAAGTCAAGACGGATCTGGATTGTGTTCTTTCAAAATGTGTTTAAATTAGTAAAGCTAGTAAAATGAAATTTAACTGTCCTACAAAGCTGGGTGTACAATTGCTAATGTTTTTACAAATACAATGAATACTTTAATTTTTTCAGCATGCGTTTCTCAAAATAGGAAAGTATGCATTTGAGGTAACAAATTGAGAAAAAGTTCTGCTGAAATTATAAAAAATGAAGTGACGAAACGAGAATCAAAGAAATTCATAAAGTTGTAAAAGATTATTTTTGATAGGCCTAGTTAAAGAAAATGGTGGAGATCATTATACTTATCGTAAACTGGAAATTTGTGAATTTTATTTCAAGCCAGCATTATTTTGTTGAAAATGCAGAAGCCTCAGAGGGCTTTCACCCTGCACCTGGAAGGGGACTTGCAACCCCAAATCACGCCCTGTTTTTTACAACTTTTTATTCTGTTGCCCATTCTTATGCCTCCTTTCTGAAATGCTTTAACATGTGCCAATATGTTGGAAGGCCTCATATTGACTTTAGTCTGTGTGCATGGTGATCCATTTCCGGCTTCAGACAGAGTAAGTCTGATTCAAGTTTTATCATATCCTTACATAAAACTGGAATTGTTTTCATTGCATATGTGGGCAACATTCCAGTGTTTTGCAATTGGTTCATCTTAATTATTATGCCGTGTAGCTTGTTGATTTGATTCAGAAGCTTAACCTGCTTTGGATGGGATGAATTGTGCTTGTTATGTTTTCAGCAGAGTTCTTTGGGTGCTTCAAGTACTTCAACCTCTACCAAGGTTGTGTTGTTGGAGTATTTCATGCACAAAATTGAAAAACAACTTTAGATAAGACAAAAATTATGAAACTTGGAATGTGCATAGAATTCATTTTGTGACATATTAGTTGCAAGGCCTGTGTGAGTTTACTTTAATTTTCTGTTTTGAGACTTATTTTATAGAGTGAGTCAATAAATATAGATATATCAATAATTTTTTGTGACTCTTTGAAGAAAATAGGGAAAAGGAAATTAAAATGATAAATTATCTAAAATTTCATCATGTGATTCTAAGTGCTGGACTTAGTGACTGCCTCTTTATATGAATTGGTTTTATTCTTTTATTTATTTTAATGTCTCATCTTTAGAAAGCACCTGAGATTCTCATATAGCTCATTGTTTTCCTGCTTCTTTGATGATTTTTTCTTGAATGACATCAGAAGCTAAGTTTATACCAGACTGAACTGACGTTTATCATGGCTTTTGCTTCTTGTTTCAGAAACAGGATACTCAATCCATGACATCACTGCCACTGATCTTTGTCAAAATAAGGTGATCCATGTCCTAGTAGTCGTGTGTAATAGTTTTAATATGTGGCACTGTTGATGTTATAAAGAACCCTCCTGATTATATGATTACTTTTACTTTTGACAATAAATAGAGAAATATACAGAATAATAAATATTTATAATTATATGGGGAGATAGAGAAAAACAACAACAAACAAGCAAAAATAAACAATCAGCTACAAAACAAACATCCAACACCAGGGCATAAATCATAAGGTGAGTCATTATGTAATGTGCTCTCGTTTTTGAGGTACTGTCAGAAGTAAGACCCAAATTCCATTGAGAGTACACCATCTATTCAGCTTAACCTCAAGTTTGCTACCCTCATGTGTTGTAAAATTATATTTAACTATATTTCATCTAAGGTTTGTATATGCTGTGTAAAATTCATGCTATCCTTTCTTTTGATGTAATCTCTTTTATAATGTAGCTTTCTTAAAAAAATTATATATAGTGACATAAGGCTTGTACACTGTATTATGTGTGAAGTTATAACTTATGGAGAATTGTGATCTAGTAAAATAACTTGTGTAGAAACTGAGTTAATGTGACAGTTAAAACTATCTGTATTATGTGTGTGAAGTCATAACTTATGGAGAATTGTGATCTAGTAAAATAACTTGTGTAGAAACTGAGTTAATGTGACAGTTAAAACTATTTGTATTATGTGTGAAGTTATAACTTATGGAGAATAGTGATCTAGTAAAATAACTTGTGTAGAAACTGAGTTAATGTGACAGTTAAAACTATTTGTATTATGTGTGAAGTCATAACTTACAGAGAATCGTGATCTAGTAAAATAACTTGTGTAGAAACTGAGTTAATGTGACACTTAAAACTATTTTTCACACTTTTACACAAGAACTTCAGTATTTTATCTAATAAACAAGCATAAGATGTGTGTAATTAAGATACTTTTCTAAAAAAGAAGGATTTTGTCTACATCTTAAAAGTATTTAACTTTAATTACAGCTTGAATGATACTTTTATTCTTATTAAAAAGTAGGGACATATAATTATTTTGTTTTAATAAGTTGTCAAGTTATGGATTGTGTTAACTATTTGTAGCTGTAAATGAATTTGATACACAAGTTAGACTTTAGATGTGATAGCTGTTTTATAAGAGTTGCAGGTGTCCTCAGCAATACACAATTTGGAAATAACTCTCTAAAAGTCTAGACACATTGTTAGTGTCTGTAAAAAGCCAGGGTACAAATATTTACCATGGCAATATTTATGTTCCTATTGTTGTATTCAATTAGAAACAAGCATTGTACATTTTAACATCAATACGTGTCATCAGACTGTATATACCTATACAGAAAACTTTGTACAATGAATAACCAGATTAAAACATTTTGATCTGATTTGTCAAAATTTTGTGTTATTGATACTCAAAAAAATCACTTAAGTCATAATGTGAGAACTCTGTTCTCACGCTATCACTATTCCTAGAATAAACTGAGATAGAGCTGGATAATTTAATCTTTCTAATGGACGTATTAGGTCGTCAAGAAATTAATTTCGAGTTTTGGAACACTTTCATTAACCAATCCCCAAAAAACGTACATGTATAATTATTAAATGAACTGCCTAAACGTCACCTTAGTGTAGCCTATATAATGTTTAAAGTTTAGTGTACTCTAATCCCTTATAGTGATGGCACATGACAAGACACACATTCGGCATGTAATGCTGTTTGAATACAAGAAAGGAAACAACGTCTCTGTAGCCACAAAGAATATTAAAGAAGTCTATGGAAATGTTTTGAACGTTCGTAAGTATCAACGATGGTTCAGCAAATTTCGTTCAGGCAACTTTAGCTTTAAAAACTGTTATGGTATTAGCCGATATGTTGGAATTGATATTGATGCTCTGAAGACACTTGTCGAGTCTAAACCAAGGCAACACATTCATGAAATGGTCCTGAAATTGCATGTCTCTCATAAAATAATATGTAAACATCTAAGAAATATGGGAAATCTCCATAAAGAAGGTGTTTGGGTGCCTAACGAACTCTCCGATGATCGTCATTTCCAACGTGTGAACGTTGCTTTGTCTCTTCTGGTGTGTAATGTGCGTGAACCATTTTTGGGCAGAATTGTCACCAGTGATGAAAAATGGATTCTCTATGCGAATATTAAATGCCAAAAACAATGGCTCAGTCCTAGACAAAAAACACTTCCGGCCCTTAAATCTGGACTCCATCCGCAGAAAGTGATGCTTCACATTTGGTGGGACGTCAAAGGAGTAATTCATTTCGAACTCAATTCACAGCGAACTGTTAATGTAGAGATCTATAGTCAGCAACTGAAATGTTTAAATCAAACCCTTCATCAGAAATGCCCTTCACTAGTCAATCGAAAAAATGTTGTTCTTCTCCACGACAATGCACGTCCACATGTGGCACGTTTGATGCAACACAAGATTATGGAGTTGGGTTGGGAAGTTCTCCCCCATCCACCATATTCTCCAGATATGGCACCATCAGATTACGATCTTTTTTGTCGCTGCAACACCATCGTAATGGGAAAAATGTATGCAAATGTGTAAGGTGTTAAAGAGGAC
>NW_013668332.1:43225-49333 GCF_000517525.1 Limulus polyphemus
GATAAGAATTGAAACTATTTCATTTAATAAATGTTTTGTTTTGATATAGAAGCTATTTGGGTTTTTCATTTAAAAAAAAGGTACGTTAATTTCTTAACTGCCTAATATAAACAACAATTAGTCATGTAAACTAATCAGTTAATCAAAATTAATGTTTTTAATTATTACTGTTTTATATTATTTCAACAGTCAATTAATTGAGATTACAATTATATTGATTGTCATGAAAATAATCAAGTAATCAAAATTATGGTGTTTTCAGTTATTACCGTTTTCTGTTATTTCAGTTATCCAGGTTATTTTTATTTGTTTCTTAAGAATGAAGCTATATAATTGGCCATCTTAATTTAAGTTTCATCAATTGTTCTTATTTTTAATACTTCAAGCTTGTTCAGCTCTGATTTGGTTGGGGGGGGGTAATGATTCAAGGATCTAGGGTTCAATTCCCACTGCCACCAAAACTTGCTTGCCCTGCCTTAAATTATGATAAAGTTGCTCAGGCTATCTGCATCTGCCACTAATTGTGAACTGCAGACTAGAGAGAAGGGAACTGTCCCAGGCTATCTGCATCTGCCACTAATTTGGAACTGCAGACTAGAGAGAAGGGAACTGTCTCAGGATATCTGCATCTGCCACTAATTTTGAACTGCAGACTAGAGAGAAGGGAACTGTCTAACAGTTTTTACTGCTAGTTATTATTTTTCTTGTACAAACTATGGTTTGAGGAACTGTGGTTTAAGTATAATTCATTAATGGGATCATTGATTAATCAGTTATCAAATACCACTAATTGCCCAGTGCTAACTGGATCGTGGCTGGAGTCACATGGTCACTTGTCAGGTAGTATTTCTATATATTATTATGACAGCGGAAGTCACATGATGCTGGTAACACGTCATGAGATTCTCGAAGGATCGTAACTTTTCCTGGTAACTCTAGTCTTTTCCAGGCACCCTCTATTTTAGTATATAAGCCTGGCAAATAATGGCAGATAGATAGATATAGAGACAGATAATTGAGTCAAGCGAGCAGTAGTGACGGTAATATAAAGTGTGTGTTTTGTTATCGAGATTGCAAACGTATTGACTGTGGAAATTCCGTGTATTGCAAAGTTGTATCAAGAAAGAATAAACTATTTTTAATTAAGAAAGCACTTGTATCGCTGAAGTTTCTCGGGAAGAATTTATACCGGAAATTAACAAACGACCAGAGACGTAACAATATAGATTTGTATTAGTGTGGTTTAAACAGGGTTCCTCAACCTTTTACATTTCAAGGCCCAGTTAGTTATTTGTCAAAATAGTAAAGGCCCATTTGTTAATTCAGAGCAGTCACAGTCTGTGGCAACCTATATCTACTTGTCTCATGGCCCACCGGTTGAGAATCACTGGTATATAGTGATTCTCAATTGAATCATTTTTAATTTTTTTTTATAAGGGAGTTGTAATGTTACACAGAGAAATGTAGCATTTTGTAATTACAAACATGCATGCAATGTCTGCAATCAGATGAATATAATTTGACAAAACATAAAATGTTACATGTTACACATTTATTTTACTTAGTTTATATTGTGTTTTGAAAATGCTTCATTTGAAATGCTCTATGAAAAAGAAAAATCAGTTTTATAATAAGTATTACCCAATCGCATAATACTGTGTGACAAAACATGAAACAATACATGTTACATTGACTTTCTGTTTAGTTATTATGATTTGTGTTATAGTTTAATAACTTCTAAATAAATATAGATGTCTTAGGACTTAAGAATGGAAACAGCCTTTGTGAATACTTTATGGATGATAATAAATTGAATACAAGTTAAATCAGTTTTACTGGATTTACAAATTCTTGCTTCCTTAGTTGGTATGATATGTTTACCTAGGATATACATGTATCTAGAGCTTGGATATCTTGTGTATAAATAGTTATGCATGATAACGGACATTTTTCAGATAATGTTGATTAAATTGTAAGTAAGTAGTACACTTTATGATAACCATGAAAGTAAACCTTGAGTTAACAGTATAAAAAGTTGAATTGTAATGAACTGTATGAAATATAAAATGTTACTTTTTTTTTACATTTGTTATTAAAGACATGGATAATGAAATGAAGTTACAATTAAAACAATATTTCAGAAATAAAATAGGAAAGATTTTGTGAAATTTTGTAACAGTACAAATCCAAAGGCATTATGATGTGAGAGTCCATTTTGTAATCACACACTAAGACAAATGTACGACAGTTGAATAAATGATCCAAGTATATTACTACTAATTTTTAATTTAAAAAAAATCAATTTTTATCAGATGTTATAATCAAATATAATTAACATAATGATAAAATAAAATCTATATGATATACAATAATTACCCTGTTATTGCAGCTTCAAATGGACATGCAAAAAATTCCTCTGATGGCACTCAGTGGAACTATATTTACATCCCTGTGGTGTCACAGGTGATGTGGTTTTCAGCACTCTAAGGATCCCACACTGGGCAGAGATTGGGTACTCGTACTGCTGTGAATGCACAAGCAGGAGTTTTGACTTGACAAGCCGATAGTAAAAAATATACATGATATGTGAAAAAACAAAGTATAGTATTAAAGAGTTTGTGTTAAACACTGTTTATTTACAAGTAATCTTGTTGTTTTCTAAAAGATTCAGCCTAGATAAAACTTCAACTGAACATAAGAGATGTGAAAAATGATACTAGGCTTAAGGTGGAACATTAATGCAAATGCACGTTCCTTTAAATATATTCTTTTTTCAGACTCTGACTGAATATTTGTGCAACATTTCTAAAGAAATCTGAATAACTTGGTACAAACATTTTGCTGTATCAAAAGAGGAACATGAAGCCTCGAACAAACCAGCAGATCAGAAGAACTGCAACTAACAAATCTATCTTGGAATATGTAAAGAATATTACCGATCAAATGGTAAGTCTTTTTCATGAAAAACCAGTAAAAATCATCTTTCTTTTGTTCTTATTTTTTTCGTTTGGTTTCTAAATCACCGAGTGTCAAAATGGTTAATAAACATCTTTGACAAACGGTTTTTGCCTTCTTTTTAAGGCTTAAATTTTGCTTGAAAACATTTAGTAAAGTGGAAAAAATGACAAATTGTCTATTTTAAAATGTGTCAAACATTCACCCCTGTGGAATATTGCATGTTGATGTATTTAGAATTTATTGGGGTTTAATTTACTGTAGACATGAGACTGATATTTACAGTTCACATTGGCAAAAGCAAAATATTTCAGAAAATTATTTCAGGTAGCAATAATTATTAAGAATGTTAAGCTCGTGTATGTGTTTTCATCCCTCATAATTATTAATTTGTATCTTTTATCACTCATTTGTTATGATGTCATATTTAAAGCTATTATCAAGGTGTGAAGAGCTCAACATAGACTAATTTCTTGTGAATTTGCAAGTCAGTTTATTACTTAAGTTTCTGATTTTAACATTATCAAACTGTCAGAAAATTACATGAATGGAATTTATTTTGTTTTTTGTGTGTTTAACGTTTTAGATACACAGTCTTTCAAAAAAATACCACACACAAGATTTCTTACACAAATGATAAACAAACTTAGAAATAGCTTATTTAATTGCACCTGTAATTCTGAAATATTTCTGTAAATGTAATTTCTCATCATCCCAAATACTAACTGAACTTGTGCATGTGCTTTGCATACAAGACAATGTTAATTGTTTTTGACATTGATTTTGGTTTATTACTGTAGAATAAGCAACATACAACATTGACTTATTACTTATGGCTGATAAGCTTTATTTAAAATTAACAGTTGAGTGATTTTAATAATTAGTTTTAGATATCCACTGCTTGTAGTGTTGTTCAGAAGCCAATCATGAATAAGGGAAGTTTGTAATATCATACATAAAGTGGTAGTAGAAAATGTAATTGTTACATCATTTGTGTAGCCTTTCCTTGTTACAAATGAGTATATATTTATTTTAGTTTAATTTTTCAGATTCCTGACTCATTGCTTGTTGACCATTAAAAGAGAATATTAATAATATTGAAAATATTAAAATGTTAGCTTTGTTTAAATGAAAGAAATAGTCAAATTGAAGGATGGGCTTATTGCTAACTGCATTGGAACACTGCCCAAGGTCAAAATATAACAAGCTGTATGCCAAAATAATAAAAAAAAACAAAAAAAAAACTAAGAGGTTGACACAGCAAGATGTTGAAATATGTTGAGTGTATGAGAATGTTTTCAGACTCATCATAATTTGTTTATATCCTACAATAAGTTATTCAGTATTTTATTGTATTTTTGAAATTGGGGAACAGCATTTTTGTGAGTACTGTGTATAAGTTATTTTAAAAAAGAATTTTGACTAAGCATTTACACAAGTGCCATCTGAATATCAAACAAATTATAGGAGATAAAACTCCATAGATGTAGTTGTTATGAGAGGGAAAGAGGCTTAGACTGTTAATGGTTACTGACATTGATTTACTCTGAAGTTCATTTTTAATCATCTTTTGTGACCTTTAAAAGTTTTCCAGAACCTAAACAGTTTATTTTGTAATAGTCATTTTATTCACTGTTATGGGAAAACAGTTTGAAGTGCACCTTTATTTACTTCCACCATTGAAGGTTATGTTTTTACCTCTGTGTTTGTCAGCAAGATTTCATGAATGGATTTGGACAAAAATTGGTTTACATTTGGACTACGACCCAACTTAGAAGTGATTAGTTTTGGAGGGTCGAGGTCATAGCAAAAGTCAAAATCCAAAAAATCCCTATTTGTTAACATGGGGACCGATAATTCACACTATTTTTGCTCTATAATTCAGTCAAAAATAATCGGATTTTGATGAAACTTGGTGAACATGTATAGCATATTATTCCTCATTGTCCTGTGAAAAATGTCTGTCTGTTTATAACAACGGAAATATATACACATTTTTGTATTTTTTGAGAGCTGAATGTGATCAATACTTTGGGGTAGAGGTGTATGCTCTACAGAGTGTCCCTCTAGTGTACAGATCTGGATTAATATAATTTCAACAATTTGAATATGGATACTTTTGATGCCTGTTTGAAATCAGTTAATTTTGCTTAATTCTCAAATTACTGACTTTTCTCTTTTGTTTGCCATTCATTACCAGTGTCTGTGTATTAAGTAATATGTATTTACAAAGTACAACAATTAATAGATGAAACTCTTTATTTTCAATGTAAATACAAAGGCAGAAACTTAACAATAATCAGTGAGCATAAGTGCAATATTGATGTGTTTTTGTGGCTAATATTGCAAGAGATTCTGTAAAAGTGATGAATCCACAAGCAGCTTGGTGTATAGATAGTTTAAAAGGCTGAGAACTGATAATTCTAGAGTCAATGTGGTGATACTTATAATGTTGTTAACTTTTACTACACTCAAGTCCTATTTTTCATTATTATGTAGCAATATATCATACAAAACTTAAATTTAATTATTAACTAACACTGCTTATCAATTTTAGGATTCAGAAGAACCTTTTTATGTCTTCGACATGTCTGATATTGTTCACAAGTACAAAATGTGGAAGTACAAAATGCCTCGGGTACGACCGTTTTATGGTGAGTTACATATAACTTTGCTAATTGATGTCAAAATTCTGAAGTTCTCATCTCAGATCTCAGTATTAGGTAACAACTTTAACTTACTCTGTGTCTTGTTTATATTTTAAGGTTCAATCCAGTTGTTTTGTTTTTAATGTCAAAATATTTAGTCTGGAATAGTTAAAACATTCAGTATTCCAAGCATTGGTTTGTTTATCCAGAGTAGACAATTTTTAGAAGGTTTTCTACTTTTTAGTTGTTAGACTCTTATGTACTCCAGAAACCCAACTCCTTTTGATGCAGAATTTTTTAAGATTTACTTTGGACTTTCCAGTTTCATTTCTTGGTGAACAGTAATTTTTCTGTGCTAGTTTCATTTCGTGGTGAACAGTAATTTTTCTGTGCTAGTTTCATTTCGTGGTGAACAGTAATTTTTCTGTGCTAGTTTCATTTCTTGGTGGACAGTTAATTTTTCTGTGGTCTTAGTTTACATTTCTTGGGTGAACTAGTTAATTTT
>NW_013668332.1:50314-53997 GCF_000517525.1 Limulus polyphemus
GTTTCATTTCTTGGTGGACAGTAATTTTTCTGTGTTAGTTTCATTTCTTGGTGAACAGTAATTTTTCTGTGTTAGTTTCATTTCTTGGTGGACAGTAATTTTTCTGTGCTAGTTTCATTTCTTGGTGGACAGTAATTTTTTTGTGCTAGTTTCATTTCTTGGTGGACAGTAATTTTTCTGTGTTTGTTTCATTTCTTGGTGGACAGTAATTTTTCTGTGCTAGTTTCATTTCTTGGTGGACAGTAATTTTTCTGTGCTAGTTTCATTTCTTGGTGGACATATAAGGCCCCCCAGTGGCACAGCAGTATGTATGTGGACTTGCAATGCTAGAATCCGGGTTTCGATACCTGTGGTGGTCAGCATTTGGGACAATCTATTTATTGTTGCTACACTATGAGCACATGCATGTACCACATTCATTTTCGTATATGATTGTATTTTTTCCTGGGACATATACTGTGAAAATATTATGGTGGTATGTGCATGTGCTAAATGGTAAAGTTGACTCTATTTCTGTGTAAATGAGTGTTTTTATTGACAGAAATCAATACACTACCCATAATGTGCACCCCATATTGACAGACATCTTGTACAAATATTTGTATTGACTTGCTTGGAGGTGGGTTGTACCTGGACAACCAAAACCCCCACTTAGTTTCCTTTTGCAGTATTTATTGTTCACTGAATTTTAAGGCTAAAAATGGCCCTTATCGTAACCCATCTTATAACTTTTTTCTCTTTCTCTCAGAATGCCAGTGCTTTTCATATAATTTAATTGATTATATCAGTTACCTATGAGTGCCAATTACATCAGTCTTGCATGAGATGATTGATTGATGGAAATTATGATTTAACTGAGTAGTGCCATTAAAATAAACAACTAATTGAAATTAGTGTTTATAACTACCCAAGTTAATGAAAAAATTACCCTTATGATTTATTATTTTTTATTAATTCAAGGTTCTTCAACTTAATTAGTGTTACAACTCATGAAAATAATCAACTACTTGAAATTAATTGATTAGCAAATTGCATTCATAGATCAGCTCTGTAATTTACCTTAAAAATCGTGTTTTTCTTCTTCCAGCCGTGAAGTGCAATGACAATCCATTACTGTTGGAATTACTTGCTGTACTAGGACTGAATTTTGATTGTGCCAACAAAGTGAGTATTACTTCTAAGTTGTGACAGAAACTTAGTTTTACTGTTCTTTAGAACTTGTTACTTTTGTTTGATTTTTTTTGTATTCCCAAGTGTACATTTAACTTGGATTGATTTACTGAAGGTTATTATTACAGATTTGGATAGTAATAAATATTTCAAACCTTGCATCTTTTTGTTTTCTTTAACATAAGTTTGCCATCAGATAAAATGCCCATTTTTTTATTATTTTTATTCAACTGAATATTTATGCAATGACAAAACAGTGCTTTTGTAAATTATCTTATTAATTAATGCAACTTTATGTTAATTAATATGCAATGACTTCTTATTTCTCATATAACATGTAGCTATTACAGCTTTGTGTAAGGTAATACAACATTTATAACTGTGTGTAACATGTAGCTATTGCAGCTTTGTGTAAGGTAATACAACATTTATAACTGTGTGTAACATGTAGCTATTGCAGCTTTGTGTAAGGTAATAAGACATTTATAACTTCATGTAGCTATTGCAGCTTTGTGTAAGATAATAAGACATAACTGTGTGTAACATGTAGCTATTGCAGCTTTGTGTAAGGTAATACAACATTTACAACTTCATGTAGCTAGTGCAGCTATGTGTAAGGTAATGAGCCATCTTCAGCCTCATGTAATATGTAGCTAGTGCAGCTTTGTGTAAGATAATAAGACATTTATAACTTCATGTAGCTAGTGCAGCTTTGTGTAAGGTAATAAGACATTTATAACTTCATGTAGCTAGTGCAGCTTTGTGTAAGGTAATAAGACATTTATAACTTCATGTAGCTAGTGCAGCTTTGTGTAAGGTAATAAGACATTTATAACTTCATGTAGCTAGTGCAGCTTTGTGTAAGGTAATAAGACATTTATAACTTCATGTAGCTAGTGCAGCTTTGTGTAAGGTAATGAGCCATCTTCAGCCTCATGTAAAATGCAGCTTTTATGAAAACCAACAAAACCCAAATACTTTAAAGTACAAGTCTTTGTGATTTTTACAAATATATACATAAGATGAGTGCATCCCAGTAATTAGGGTGCTGGACTGTCTCTTTGGAATTGACATTCCATAATTTAATTCCCTTTACTGAAAAAAAAAGAAATAAAATTTTACTCTGCGCTTTGGGACTGTGAATGCATTATGAGAGTGACAGCTAAATCCAACTGTTTGTTCTGAAAAGAATAGCCCAAGAATTGGTGCTGACTGGTTGCTTTCTCTCTAGTCTATCGCTATCAAACTAGCACAGATATCCCTCTAGTAGCTTTGCATGAAAATCCAACAAACAAACATGTTGACTCGTGAATCCTCACCTTTACGTGGATGCTGTTAAATATCTTATTGCCTAACACAGAGTAAGCTTTAGTATTTTAATAAAAGAAAAATTATTTGTACAGCTATGTGGAAAAAGAAACAATTATCATAGATAGTTAAACAAAATTAAAAGCATGGCTCTTTAAACTTTGGTGCTATTATAGAATGAAATATAAAGCTTTAAGTTTTATTGTTTAGAAAGAAATACAGTCAGTTCTGGGCATAGGAGTGGACGCTTCACGTATTATATATGGCAACCCATGTAAAACCCGTTCCTTCATCAAACATGCTGCTGCAGTTGGGATTGACCTTTTGACATTCGATAATGAATCGGAACTTTATAAGATCAAAGCCCTTCATCCTGCAGCTCAGCTAGTGCTCCGTATCTATGTGGAAAACAGTGGGTTTGTGTGTCAGCTTGGCACGAAGTTTGGGTGTGATCCAAAGAGTGCCGAACATCTCTTATATGTTGCTCAGGAATTAGGACTTGACGTTGTAGGAGTAAGGTTAGTAACTACTGATGCCTAATTTATTTATACCATAAATATAAATCTATCTGTTGCTAATATATATAATTATGTCAGTGAGGCATAAATATAAAGGGTGTGAATTCATAGGGATGTGTACAGTACAGAAATAAAAAATATAATAAAGGATACAATAGCTATAAATGACCTTGTAATGTAAAGGTGTTCACCTTGTAAAGGGCACCCTTCTTTCTGGCATAGATTTTTATTACAACCTAGAGTAATAGATAATAATCAAAAACAGATGAGATATTCTGTTGATGAATTATATATTCAAGTAATAACTTAAAACGACTTGAAATTCAACCTTACCTTTGTAAACTGAAAAAGTTGTGTTTTTTGTAAAATCACATGGGGAACTCCAGGTAATTCAAGGAATGCTTCTGAGCATGCTGACTTTTATTATTTGGTCAAGAAACTATTTTGTGTAACAAGTAATGAATTAGTTACATATGTTAACTAGATATTTTGCTGTGATGTTTTTTCACCTTCATATGCTTAACATAAGATATTGATTTTTTTAATGCAATAAAGAGTATTTACAGTATCAGGGTATTTGAAAAGTTGAAATATTACTTTGAAACATGTTATATTAATTAACAGTAACTAGCAGAAACATGGCTGTTTGTGCTAGTATTATAAAAAAAAAAAAAACAAAAGTAAGAG
>NW_013668332.1:54007-61256 GCF_000517525.1 Limulus polyphemus
AAAAAAAAAAAAAAAAAAAATTAAAAGTGAGCATTTTCTAAAAAAGGATTTTTCTTTGGTAGTACAGCATGGCAAAAGTGTTAGGATTGTGCTCATATAAGCTGTAATGTTTTTATGTATTAAAAGTGGTACCCTTTATTAAAAAAATACGTTTTTTTAAAACTATTTTTTAGTACTATATTTACAAGTTACATCAATAAAGATATAACCAAATCCTCACGTACATTCCTAGTGAAAGTGTGTTCTTGTTGTAAGGAAAGTACTTTTATTTAAAATTGTGTTCTGTTATTGAGAAATGGTTGTTACACATACCACAGTTATTTTAATAATTGTCTGAAGTGTGAAGTTTTTCATGAATTGTTTTTGTGGTGCTATTCAGTAGATGGCTGTACATTGTAATTACTATTTCAGTCACATACATAGAGACATACATACATGCTATATCTATTATAGTAAGATGATTTCTTTAGATTTATTGAAGTTAAGCAGAATGTGAGAATGGGAATTGTACTTGGAGAGTATGAAGGTAGTTTTGTTGAAGACTGTGAGAATAAGTATCTAAATGTCTTCTTATTAGTTTACACCATGGAAGAGTTTGACTTAATTCCCGACCCTGAGAATTTGTTAGAAAGAAATGTTTTGAAAGCTTATGATACACATGTTGTTTCAGAACTTGTTTAAAGAAACAAAACTTGAGAGTTTCTAAATAGATATGGCTCCTGGACCTTGTAATGCTTTAGAATTTTCAGGTAAGTTTAGGACCAGATTTCTGAGCTCTTTGCTTTCATTTCTGGCTGGTTATTAAACAGGACAAGTGCACTCATATTGGTAAATATTACTCCAATTTTTAAGGGGGATATAAGCATTATAAGAATTACAGGGCAGTTCAGAGAATCTGATGAATATTGGTTTGAAGGATTATTTGATTGAGTTCAATATTTTGTTAGACAAGCCAACAGGGCTTTACAAAGACAAAATTGTCTCTCATTACCTTATTAACTTTTTTTTTTGAAGATGCTATTTCTTACCTGGATTATGTAAAAAAGTGGATTTGGTTTACTTCGATTTTGAGAAAGCTTTTGTTAAGCTGCCACAAAAACAATTGGTAAAAATAATTACTCAGAGAAAGGAGTAAATGAGTTAAATTGATTGAAGGTTATCTGAGTGTGAGAGTAAAAGTTATTAATGGAGTTCAATTTAACTGAACTAAAGTTATGTGCTTCAGGGATTTGTGGTGAGACCCCTGCTATTCCTTATCCATATTTACGACATTGACAGGAACATAGTCAAGAAATTAGTAGAATTTGCTGATGATACAAACCTGCTAACATTCGGAAATAGCCATGGAGGATTTGTTGTTGCATTTTTGTGTGTGCTGCTAAGTGGACTGTCAGTAGTGTAAAAACTAATAAAACAGAAGACATATACATATAAATTAGGCCCATAAAACAATATTGACATTAATAAAGTTAAAACAGACAAGTAGTTAATGTTCTGAAAACATTGCCATATGATCATAGCTTTCATAGAGGTCTTTGTTTTAATTCATAAATGTTAGCTTGGTCATCTTCAAGACTTATCTTCAAAAGATGCAGTGTAATGATGATACCAGTAATTATTTTAAAGTACAATTTATTCCTTTCTGCTGTTTTTATTAATTTTTAACTTTTTTTTTTTTCGTGAATAATTATACAATATATAAAAAACAACAAATAATAAATAAAACATTATTTTATACTATCGTCATCTGGCCATGTAAAAAAAAAAAATTGGAAGCTCATTGGGTGTAATTTTGGGCCTGCTGATTATACAGGAGTACTTGGAGCATGTTTCATTGCCAATTTTGAAGTCTGTTGCAAAGTTTACAATAAATAGGCTTGTTATTCACCAATACTGCATTTTGTCAACCAGTCATGGTATACTTGTTGCCTTTACCCACTTTACTTAAATACCATCACACTAATTTTTGTCTTTTCTTTGGTGCCATAATCTCATTTTAGAGTAAATTCGCTCTTGAAATTGCTATTTTTATACAGTATAAAACCCATCTTGACTCAGATTCAGGTATTACCTCCAAAGCTAAGGTTTATCCAACTTTATTTCACATTGAATCAGAACATCTGAAGACAGATGCAGTTTCACTGACCAACAGAATCTAAAGACAGATGCAGTTTCACTGACCAATATTGAGAAGTTTTCTACACAGTTCTTACAGATGTTTACGGATCCAGGAAAAATTATCATTATTGTACACAACAATTTGGGACTGTGGGAAGATGGCAACAATTATGTATTTTGTGATCAGTTTGGAGATGCTGGCTGGTATGGTGTTATAAGAATATTGAGCCTGGTTGGCTGTAATAAGAATGTTATGATATTTGGCTAAGAATTGAACTTTTTATCCTCTCCAAGTCTTTTTGATGTATTTGTTTTGGATTTATTTGTCTATTCAGTGAAATGTTTTCTATTGCTATGTTGTATTGACTAGCCTGCTCAAGTTTATATTTTAGTTTTTACTTGCAACTTGATGCTTTTACCTTTAAGTACCCTTTTTGTTACAGTTTTACTATATCCAGGTTGTTAACAGATATATAATGTACTTGTATTCATTTATGATAGCTTCCATGTTGGCAGTAATTGTATGGATAAAACCAAGTATGGCAAAGCCATACAGTGTGCTCGTCAAGTTTTTGACAGGGCTATCAGCATGAACTTCAACATGACTCTTTTGGATATAGGAGGAGGTTTTCCAGGGTCTGCAGAAGAGAACGTTGATTTTGATGAGGTAAATTTGATTTGAATATTTTTTCATAATCATTCTAGAAACAAAGTATTTTGGATTATTGTTGTAATATCTTTATTTCTTAAGATGATAAATTAACAATAACTTGGAATTGTGTCTATGATGACTGAGTATATATACCTTCTTAGCGATTTAGTTTTACTTCTCCGTGCCTGACCACTAAGATTTTAATGTGTTAGGTGTGAACATTTTCAACTTCTCCCTTCATAGATAATACTTGAAGTGTTATTTATTTGTTTACAATTAAGATTGCCTGTGTGGTGAATGAAGCTTCATTAATTTATCAATTAATGTGTTAGGTGTGAACATTTTTAGCTTCTCCCTTCATAGATAATACTTGAAGTGTTATTTATTTGTTTACAATTAAGATTGCCTGTGTGGTGAATGAAGCTCTGGAAGAATATTTTCCACTTGATGTTGGGGTTGATGTTATTGCAGAACCAGGTCGTTACTTCACAACATCTGCCTTCAGTCTTTGTGCCAACATTATTGCCAAAAGAGAAGCAGTAGCTCCACACGATGGTAAGTGTAATTCATAATGTACTTTGGTTACTTGGAAACACAAACTTCCACAGATAACAGTCTTAAAGATCTGTTTCTTCTACAGAGTATATGGAAATATTTTGTAATTGTTTAAATTAAAACATTTCATTGATAGGAAAATGTAGTTTATTGACAGTATTGTTTCAATGAAACTACGTATCACTATAATACAATGTTTCAACTATCAGAAGTTTAAAATTTATCTTTTAGATGGATACCAATTTATCTTGAAGTTTGTACATTTCAATATTTTCATTACACTGTTGTATTTAGGAATAATTTCAGGTGTAAATTTATAACTACACTAGATATTTTATTTCTCAGATTTTAGATATTTCCATGACAGACTTGAATAAGGAATATGAATTGGTTTATAGTATAAGAAATAGTTTGTAAAATGTTTCATACGTAGCATTTCCTCTGCTCTTTTGGTACAGATAGCTCTGTATGCAGATTAGTTGCAATATAAAAGCTAAGTACAGTATAAGAAATAGTTTTTATTGAAAAGTTTAAAGCAAAACGTAAGTAATCTATCATTAATTATATTGTTTACTTAAAATTAAAAGATTTCTGTCAAAATTAGCTTCCTACTTTGTAAACTTCTCAGTTGCTTATTTTTGTTATACCATTATATAGGAATCCTGTATTAACATGGCTTTGATAAAAGCCATATTTCATCCAAATTAGTTTTTACATTCCACCCATCTCTTCTATATTTGAAAATTCTTGCTTCTGTACACCTACTTCACCGAATGACATGTGCATAACCATTCAAAAGCTCAGAATGTCCTCCTGGTGGTTTTCTCAGCCTTTGTGAAGTATTTGCATGGGAAATTTTCTTTTGATGCTAGATTCCGAGTGGTAATGTAAGACATTAGTGAGCTAAAAAATAATTTTTAAACCCAAATACAGATTAGTTACTAAGTTTGGTAAATTTTAGTGGAATTCTGTGGTATTGATATTGTGATTTATGATTTTTTGTTATTTCAAAATGCATATATAAAACCTAAAAAATTATTTTGTTTTTACATCCTCCATGTGTGAAACTTGATAAGGCTTAGCAACTTGTGGCAAGCAGCAAACAAGTACAAATTTCATAACTAGAAGAGATAATTGTTTGCTATACTTCTTTATTTACTATTCTATGTTTTAAGAAAAATAATTTAAATTTAAGAACTTATTTGTAGATACTATTAATGTATATACTTATATAATGTATTATAACCAAAATGTGACTGCATTTTACAAAATACTGGTCCACTAGGACACAGCCAAGACAGGTCACTTTGCAAAGGCCAGTTTTATATTATTGGATACAGTAACATAAGTGCACGTGCACTGCATCTTTCAACTTCTGTAATGTTAGTCCGGCACAACTGAAAGGTCAATAAAATAAAAATAAATAAATAAATATATATGTATAATGTTATGAGATTAAGCGATTCATACTAAACATTTGTGGTTTCGTTTTATAATTTGTAGTCATTCTAGAAAGAAAATGCATAATTTATATCCGTTTCCTAATTTTTTTATGGTGGTTACAAGGTCAGTCAAATTGACCAAACCCACAGAGATACAATAGTGAAAATAACAGAAAAAATAATGTTTTTTCTTAAAAAAATGTTTGGTAATAATCTGGAGATTATAAAGATTTCGCATGTGAAATTCGAAAATTTTCTGATGCATAAAAGTATTTTTAATCTTAAAATCAAAATTTCTTCGCATGTTGGATAGTGAACATTTGAAAATAAAAAATGCTTGAGCAAATTATTACTTAAAAAATCTTAAAACTTAATAAAAATATCTCATATTTTGTATACAAAAGCCTTGTAATGTTTACTGATAATCTGCAAAATTTTGTGAATATACAATATTAAAAGTTACAGCACAAACTGTAACAAGCACAAAATTTTTACAAAGTCGATCCCTTAAAGAGTGAAAGAGTTAACCCTTTAAACATGGGAACCCCTTTAAACACTTTTCTGCACAAGTCACCATGTTACATTCAAAATTTAATCGAGTACCTTTTCTATCAATTTATGTGAATTAAATTAACATTATAATGTATGTTATGATTCAAAGTTTTATGTTATCTAAGTTTTAAGCCCTTTATTTCAAAAGAAACCTTTAAAAGCTACATAACTTCAGATGTATTGTCATGTGACCAACGAGCTACAAAAATTCTCTGTTTTGGCACTCTGTATCTTCAGTAATACAATGGTAGTTGTGTAGATGTATGTCTAGACAATAAGATGCTTACATAACCTTTTGACTCGTACATTTCAAAGATCTCTGAATGAATGCAATTGAAACAAGTAATTTTTTTCTAACCCTGACAGGTGCCATGCCCACCTTCAACAGTTTGTTTGAACTTTGTAGCCTACATGTAGACATTACATAGAAATGTGTATAGTCATTAGAAAGAGCTCCTTTTACACTAATCTAACAACAGTCATTTTGGATTGGCTGCCCAGTTGTCATGATGGAGTATATGTAACTGACTGTAGTATTGTTGGCTGCTTGATTGACTATAGTACCTACAGTTGTAATAGTTAGAGATACAGTTTAAATTGTATTTAGGTCCTACTATTATATTTTAGTTAATTATGTATTAGTTATGTTTTAAAATTTATAATTAAAAGGTTTAAACATTTTTTTAAATATACACCATACTTTGCATCAGTTCTCAAGGCTTACAATACTACGCGGTGCATGAAGATTTTGCTGAAGGGCTCCGCGTCTCTGCCAGAGACACTGTAATATGCCTTGAGGGCGACTTGTGGTAAGATGAAGATTAAGTGGTTATGGACAAGAAAGGAAAATAAAACATAAAAAATTAACTATATGTGAAAAATCCTGAAATTACCAATATAACCTAAACAATATCTTTAAAGATATTCAACAAAAAATTAAAAGGTATTTACTTTTTTTCTATTTCCTAATTTTAATCATTTCATAACACGTGGATGATAATAGCTAGTTGTGGTATGATATTGAAAAAGAAAGAAAATATAAATGTTTACCTAACAAAAACGTTTGATATTCATTTAGGAGATTCTAGAGGTTATGGAAATGAAACATGAAAACTACGAGATGAAGAAAAGTATTTCTATACTTAAAATGAAAATCTCAAACTATTCACAGTGTACAAAATTCTTATAAACTTTAACAAAATATTATGAGGTTCTATGAGGAATGCTCAGTTGTCATTTGTTTTGCATAAATGTCCTTCCCTAGTTGAGCTGATGCAAAATGCATCAGCTCGTGCTGAAAGGGTTAACCAGTTTTTCAAAAAGAATATCTCCTGTTTCAGCTTCATCACTTGATCTACTAGACATGCTAGAATCAGAATCATCCTCATCATGATCTCCATAATCACTTAAATCTTCACCACCAACAGAATCAATTTCATTGTACATCTCTGACTTCCATTTGTTGGCTGCACAATCTATAAACACGTCAGAAGGATTTGTTTTAAAGTTATAATCATTAGAAGGTTCTCCACTGTTACGTGTTTAAAATTAAGCCTCTGGTCAATGAATATGTGGGTAAAGTGACTAAACCTTGACTCAACGACACTGTTACTAGGTCCTATGCTCAACACTATTTCCACCAGCCTACAAACTCTTAAATTCCTTCCTTTTGTATAGAAGAACACTCTCTCAGAAACCCTTAATTTTGACTCTATTCATGTAGTATTTAATAATTCTCTTGAATTTTCTTCGTTCTGAGCTTATCTTAATTTCATCAAATTTGTTCATTTTTTGGATCATAAAAATGCTCTGCAAGTAAAATCAAATCTTTAATTTCTGTGGTTGTGTTGCCCCAGCTTGCTGGATCTATCCAAAATATACACCTGGAAAAAAGTTAAGCACCCCCAAATATTTTTCAGGATTGCTTATT
>NW_013668332.1:62192-70233 GCF_000517525.1 Limulus polyphemus
TCCAGGTGTATATATTTTCGTAAAGTTCTCTCTCAAATGAGGAGAATCTTAATTCAAGACAAACTTGTACACTTAGAATGACTGTAATTCTCAGTTTGTTTACAGTTTTCTCGGCACAGTCTAAGTTGTTCATTAGACTTTAGTTGACAATGACAGTATTGTATTCCCTGTTTTCTTTTTCTGGTGCCCTGCTTTAAGCAAAGTGCTCTTGAGGTGCCCGGAATATGATTTTAGTTTCCAGTTCAAGTTTGAACTTTTGAAAGATTTTCACAGTGAAATTTCTTCCTTGAGTTCTGGTAAGGCATCCTTTGCTTTTATTACCAAAGGCAGTATTTAATAGCACAAAATGTTTTCTTTTTCAGTCTGCATAGACAGAATAGAACATACATTAAGCATATTTTTATACAGGCAATATTTTGACAGAAAAGTGAAGTCTTGCATCTTTTTTCAAGAGTCCGTGAAATTTAGCTGATACACTCTGTCCTTGCAACTTGCAATAGAGTTACCCAGTTACTCTGTAAGTAATTTACTCAATGTCTTATGTGTACAACATAATGTGCCATGGACTTTGGGAAAATTAAAATGCTGCACATCAAATGCACTGACAGTTGTCTCAAAGTGCCTTTTGAACTGTCCAGATTATTTGAATAAGTAATATATAGTTACCAAGAAGTCTTTCACATCAGCAAATGATGTAGATACGCTATCTTACATTGCCATTTCAACTCTATGGGGAACACTGTGAATATCTAGAAGCCAAATTCTAGTATTAAAGGAGGCTCCAACAGCTGTATCTGAAACTAGCAGGTAAGTATGTTTCTCTGCTGAAACTGAAGTGCTCACAAAGCTAGTTTTACAGGTACAAGCATCAGTGCAATAGTGGCTGCCAAATGTGAATGCCTGATGCTACCCTCTTTAAATCTAATATACCTTTTCCATGAATTCATGTCAACTTTGAAGTCATTTGTGACTTGTCATTTTTTTTATGGCTATTTCTTAGAGTAAAATATATATAGTTAATTTCGATAAAAGGTTTCATCAACTTGGAAAGATGAAATAGTTACTGATGTTAAATATGCAAATATTCTGTAAAAAATAATTAAAAACTGGGTATTGACTCTTGGCATAATTTTTGTCTAGTTGTATATAACTATTTCTGCATGAAAGTAAAGTTTTAATGTAAGGATAAATTTTAAAGATTTAAAAAAAAGAACTTGCATTCACCTTTGTTTAAAGTTTTAAACATAGTTATGTTAAGTTAAACAGTCTAGAATTTTTCTGTTTTAAAAGTGTATAATTTACTGAATAGACCTTACAGGCTTAGAATTGACCTAATCCATCTAATCTGGTAAACCTTATTTTCATGTTATGTGGATTATGCAAAAAAATACTTTCAACAGTGATGGAACACAGTTGATGATTCACTGTGCTATGATCATGATAGGTTTTATTCCTTTGTTTGGCTAAATGAGGCCTAGTGGTTGGAGACCTGGACTGTGAATCTGAGGAACCACTGACTAATGCCCAGAGGTGGTTGGTATTATTACCTCAAAATTAGGGATGACTAGAGTGGATAGCACTTGTTTATCTTTGCACATTATTCAACAAACAACCAGTTTGTTTTTTTGGTATTGATTTATAAAACTAAGCATGTCATGTCAAGTTTTTTATAGGATTGTCTTCATTATTTACAAGTTACTTTTCTGAGTGTTTTAATTCTTGATGCTGATATATGTAGTTATTTTATTTTTGTAAAGCTTAATATACATGTAAATCAAAAAGAATGTTATCTTTGTGGTGTAAAGCTGAATATGAAGTTTAGTTTTCTACTTCCGAGATATAAAAAGAATTATAAATTTACAAATGTTTGTATTTTTGCTTTAAAGGAGATCCTCTAATAACATATTACCTCAATGATGGTGTCTATGGATCATTTAGCTGTTTGATGTTTGACCAAGCTGAAATAAAACCACTGCATTTAATGGTAAGATAGAGAATGCTGTGTTTCCTACAGAATTGATTATTTATTATAGTATTTTGTATTAATCTCATGACCAATTTTTTAAACCTGATATTTATACTACTACCACTAAAAAAAAAAATCTTATTCCCCTGTCAATGAATGATTTATTCTTGTTACATCACCAGACATCCTATCATTGCTGCATGCTCAAAATCTCATTTTCACCGAATCAGTTATCTTGAACAAACCAATTTGATAATCAATAATGCTGATAAGTGACAAGGATTATAACATGCATCTGGAATAAATGAAAATGTTATCACCTAATTTTCAGCAATTGTTTATTCAGTACCTTTTTGTGTGTATAGCTCTCTGATGTGTGTGTGTGTCAATAAAGATCAAATGTTAATAACCAGTAGTAGAAGCATTGAAACTTGGTACTGAGCTGTGATAACAATTAATCAATAAACAGTATCTCTGTTGAGAAATGATACTTATGTGTTTAGATTTACACTGTTTGGTCTGATCCATCCTGTAGAATGATGTTATTTAGATGATCAGACCAAACAGTGTACATCCTGTAGAATGATGTTATTTAGATGATCAGATCAAACAGTGTATATCTTGTAGAATGATGTCATTTAGATTATAAGACCAAACAGTGTATATCTTGTACAATGATGTTTCAGCACTTGACACAACTGTTTTGCTGGCAAATTATATTAAATAAGTGATTTTGTGATCCTGTTTTATAATACAGTCTGAATGTAGTGGATTAGTAATATGTATTTTGGCTCAAAAATTACAAACGTTCCAGGTTGAATAATGAAAGAATTCTACAGTTGAAATTATTCTCTTGTGTATTTTTACCTTTTCTTTAGAAAAACGTTTTGAGCTTTTTCTAAAAGATATTATTATCATTGAAGTGAATAAATTTTAAATTTCAGTTTTTTTAATTTGTAATAAATTTCTTCTGATTATCTTTGAGGTGCATTTCTTCAACTAAACTGAATACTTTGCTATATGTTAAACTAAAATATTAGTGAGCATGATAGTAAATTCAATGATGGGTATACTGGAATGGATGGCAACTGCCTGTTGTAAAAACAAAAATGTAGATGACGATCTTTTGGAAGACTTTCAAAATGTTGTTTTCTATATTTCTATTTTTTATTCACTGTTAAGTACATTGTACTTTAACAGATCTTAATTGTTATGTATATAACAAACCTATTCCAGAACATTCCTTTATCTTTTCAATAATACAAGTGTATTATTCTCAAATTAAACCTTAATTAAGAAAATAGCAAACGTATATTAAATTACTCTGACACTGCTTAAGACTAATTTCCACAGTCCTGATTTAGCTGAGGATAAGAAAATACACACTATTAAGACATTTATTTTTGTTTTAGAAACTAAGCTTTATTGGATAGCACAAGTCAAAAACAAAAAATATCTCTTTCCCCCCCCCTCAAAAAAGTTTTCCTAATCTTAGAACTGTCAATTGTAATAGGTATTTTTCTTGGTGACAAATTTTCTTTGTTATTTCTACTCTTAGGACAGTGCTGATTATGCAGAAGTGTGCTGTAGTTTGTGGGGACCTACTTGTGATAAGTTGGATCAAATTGTGAAAAAGTGTAGCCTTCCTGTTCTGACAGTTGGAGACTGGCTAATGTTTGAAAATATGGGTGCTTACAACATGACTTTAGCATCCAATTTTGATAATTTTCAGAAACTGTCAGTTAAGACTATACTATCAATAGGGACATGGTAAGCAGTGTTTTGTTTTTATGACATTATTTTTTCTAGCTGCAAACATATTCTGGTTGCAAATGATAAGTAAAATAATGAAAGCACAACTTGTTGATTAAAGACTGATAAGTAACTTGTCCTGAATAGGATGTTGTTTTTTTTTTTTTATTTACCACAAGCTGCATTCAGTGTCATAGGTATGGGTATTTCTGGTAATGTTTTATATGACTGCTGTGTGATATAATCATATATGATATTTAAACCTTTATTGTAATACTTGTACTCTGTTCACACTAAAATAAAATAAACATAAAAAAAAAACCTAGCACTTTCAACAGGTCCATCTGATGAAAGTGCTAGGAGTTAAGACATTCCAATATAAGATATTTAATACTTTTGATTTTATTTTAAAGATGGAGACTGTAAAGAAATTATGTGGGTACATAACTAGGTTTCCTCTATCTGGTTGCGATTATCACACTTTTGTAAAACGTTGCTAGGAATGCTTCATTAAATGACTGCTTTAATATCATAATAATGATATTATGTGGGTATGTACCTTGGTTTCCTTTATCTAATTGAAATAATGTTGCTTTTGTAAAACATTGTTAGGAATATTTTAATTCTATGAGTAATTTCATATCATCCAGTAACAAAATAGAATAGAGAATCTTTAAAAATCCTACATGCTAACATAGTAAAGTGAAATATACAGGTAGAGTAAAAAGTTATTTATGGTATACGTTTTTTTTAAAAGAATGAAACTTGTTAAACTTGGAAGCATCATGAATTTAAAAAAGAAGATAAAATTGAGTTTTGACGAGTTTCCCTAGAACTCCTATGTTCCTGGTATTTCTGGATCTATTCTAATTTTTGTGACCATTTTCCTGAGTTATCTAACAGATCCCTTGCAAATGTAAGCTGTACAAGAATATTATTTGTGTGAATTTAAATGTAACAAAACCTAGTTACATGAGAAGTTGGTTTTACAGAAATTTTTAAACAATACTTAAGTATTCCAGTGTAAGCAATTCTTTTACTTTTTTGCAGTGAGTTTTTGCGAGAACTTCCAGGGTGGTGGCATCTAGCACAAGCTCTTGAAGCCAACATTGAACATGTGCAAGTAGAGAAGGACGGCAAATTACATGATGCCTTAAATTTTAATGTTCTTCAGCAGTTTTCTGTTAAAGATCTGGTGACAGCCTAGACAGACATCCATTTTGGACCGGGTTCAGCTCTGGAGTAAATCAGGAAATACATTACTCTTATTTGAACAGATATTTAATCCGTTAACCTCATCTTATAAGCTTACCTTATTTGATAGTATTAAAACAGTTACATTCCGCTTGCACCATCTTTGAATGTTTTGGTTTATGACATTTTTTTCATTGTATGTTGTTATTTGAGAAAATTGTTTTAAATTATGTATTTCATTTTTTATAGAAAGATGATTTTAAGCACTTCAGGTTTATATATAAGATAAGTAGCTTTCTGAATCAGCTGTGTTAAGCGGGAGCTGAAATTTAATATTTTATGGATTTAGAAGAATTTTTCATATTTGGTCTGGGACCTATTTTCAGACTTTTTGTGAATCAGTTTTTATTTTTCTTTATAATGAGACAATAACAGTATACATTCTCATGAATATCCAGAGTAATTTTTAGTTAAGATTTGGTTACTATTTGGTAGAGCTGTAAAGCTGCAGCTCATTTAACAGTATGGCTAGACCAAGGCTTATTTTATGTATCTATGTGTACCCTAAAAATCAAATGAAATAAAAATGTGTTCCAAAACACTTTATTATGTTTGTTTTGGTTAATTTTTGAAATTTTTTTATTGGTTGGTGCACAATTTATTATGAATAATCTAAACTTTTGTGAAATCTTAATAGTCAACTGAAAAGCAAATTTTTATGTGGTAATTTTTTTTTCCTTGTGAAGAAAGAGGCTGAAGGCCTAGGACGTTGAAACTGTATTAAATGATAGTCAGATACGTTAATTGACTTGTCTCAAGTTAATTTTTTTGTAGGTGTGGCATTCGTTAAGTATCTGTTAAGTGCAGGTTCATGACTGTTAAATGAAGAATAACATGAGCATGGACAGCAAACGAGAAACAAATACACAAATGAAGAAGTAAATAAATTCTTTATTCATATTAATGAAATCTGATTTTGTGAAAACAAAGCTGCCTGGATTCTTTGGACTCAAAACTGGCTACCATGGCTGGAGAAGGATTTCCAAATGTGCTTCTTGACAATATCATGAGTGCAAATTGTATTGGTTGTAAATCTAAACAGAACTGTTGACCTGAAGACAAACCTGAAAAAAGAGGGGAAGGAAAAGTGTGGTGTACAGGTATATCATGCATTTTCTTCCTTCTCATTTTGATGTAGAAATTTTCAACATTTTTCATTTAGTTTGAGTCTATGCATTTTTCACATAACGTGTAATTCAGAAACCATTAAGTTGACTTTGGAATATTGTTACAAAGCTGAACATTGTGCAAAGAAGTCTGTAAAGCAATATCCTTTACTCATAGAACAGATGATATGCAAAGGTTATGGACTACCCCTTTGTTGAATGAAAATAGAAAGGCAGATGTGTAACACTAGTCATTATGGATAAATCCAACATTTTCCATTAATTAAACATTATTATTTAGGATATTAAGTAACTTGCTTGATGGGGAAAACATCTTGAGGGAAGAAAATCTCTCGAACAATTCACAAGTCCAGTAACAGGTGACCATCCAGTATCTACAAAGCAAGTACACACAATGTTTTTTGTTGAATAAATAATTGTCTTCATTTTATGTTACACATCATGTCCAGTCTATTTATTTATTAGCTTGTACTCAGTTACTAATTAAAATTCAGATTTATTTTATTTCTCATGCTGATCATCCCATTCTAAAGTGGTTTATCAGGTGATGCTTACATTTTAGAATAGAATAATATTTAAATAATAACAATAACGTACATTGCATGTAACATGGGACATGGTATGATATACTATGATAGTTTAAAGTATTGTTGTATAAAAAGAAATCGAATGTAAAAAGGTAGTCTAATTTAAAATCAATAGGTACAATTATTAAATGAAATTCTCAGATAGAAATACAGAAATTATAAACAAGAAGTTGAAAAACAAGATAGAAAATGCACGAGAATGAAAGAATTATTACAGAAATTAAATTTTTTCTTTCAAGCCAAATGAGAAAAGCATCTGTAAAATGTAAATGAGGCAATGTTGTTTTTTTTTTACTTGTATAAATAGCGATAAGTAGGTGCAGATCTCGGAACAGCTGTTTTAAGATGTGACAGGCTTTATTGAATTTGAAAAATTTAGGTAGAATAAGTCCGGTGTAGCCATGCAAATAGCAGAAAACTAACAAATCTTCCGATTTAGAAAAATAGTCATCAGGATCAATACAAATACTTCAGAGATGTAAAAATTGAAAGCAGGTGATGGAATGTGGAATGAAAAGGGGTTGACAGGATTAAAAATGTAAGTATGAATGTGAATATGTTGGCTTATAATAAATAGAAGCAGTCAATTTCCTGTTGCATATGGTGACAATGATACCAAGAAAAGGGGGGGTTGTTTGAGGAACACGTCAGCTAAAGCTTAAAGAAAAATGAAATTGGGAAAGGAGTCGATGATATAGTCAATGTATCTAGCATACAGACTAACCTGTTTTTTTTAAAAAACATAGAAAAAATTGATGTGTTGGATATCCTGTAAATAAATTAGTGTACGAAGAACCCAATGTTGTCAATGGCAAACCACAAATTTGGATAAAATGAATTTTATTAAAATTGAAAATAATTTCTGAAATAAGTTTTGTGAGCTGCATGATGGTATCAGTAAAAGGTTCAAGTGCATTTCATGTTCTGTAAGTCCCAGGATGGTATCATAGAAAGGTTCAGATATATTCCATGTTCGGTAAGTCCAAGGATGGTATCATAGAAAGGTTCAGGTATATTTGATGTTCTGTAAGTCAAAGGATTGTATCATAGAAAGGTTTAGGTATATTCCATGTTCGGTAAGTCCAAGGATGGTATCATAGAAAGGTTTAGGTATATTCCATGTTCTGTGTGTCCCAGGATGGTATCATAGAAAGGTCAGGTATATTTCATGTTCTGCAAGTCCCAGTATGGTATCATATAAAAGTTTACGTATATTCCATGTTCTGTTAGTCACAGGATGGTATCATAGAAAGATTCAGGTATATTTCATGTTCTGTTAGTCACAGGATGGTATCATAGAAAGGTTCAGGTATATTTCATTTTCTGTAAGTCCCAGGATGGTATCATAGAAAGGT
>NW_013668332.1:71233-88079 GCF_000517525.1 Limulus polyphemus
GGTATATTTCATGTTCTGTTAGTCACAGGATGGTATCATAGAAAGGTTCAGGTATATTTCATTTTCTGTAAGTCCCAGGATGGTATCATAGAAAGGTTTAGGTATATTCCATGTTCTGTTAGTCACAGGATGGTATCATAGAAAGGTTCAGGTATATTTCATGTTCTGTAAGTCAAAGGATGGTATCATAGAAAAGTTCAGGTATATTTCATGTTCTACGAGTCGTAGGACGGTGTTAGTAAAAGGATTAAGCATATATAATGTTCCACAAGTCGCAGAATAGTAGAGGAGAGAAGTTCAGGTATATTTCTTATATAGCCAGGTGGTTAGGGCACTCGACTCGCAATCTGAGGGTCGCGGGTTTGAATCCCCGTCCCACCAAACGTGCTAGCCCTTTCAGCCGTAGGGGCGTTATAATGTGACGGTCAATCCCACTATTCGTTGGTAAAAGATTAGCCCAAGAGTTGGCGGTGGGTGGTGATGACCAGCTGCCTTCCCTCTAGTCTTACAATGCTAAATTAGGAACGGTTAGCGCAGATAGCCCTCGGGTAGCTTTGCGCGAAATTCAAAACAAGCAATTTCTTATATCATGAAAGAACTTAAGATCAGTGTGAGGAATAACAGTACAAAGGCTTGTTATGTCGCCCTTAAAAATTAGAGCAGAAGAATCTTGGGGGAAGTAAAACTATCTAACAGCTGAATAGTGAGAATGGAATCTCTAACGTAATCGGGCAACAATTGAACAATGGGAAAGAGCATGCTTTTAAGAACACTAAAGATTAATTGATCTTCCTGGTTTGTCGAGTTCATGAATTTACGAAGAAGATAAAAGACACTGACAGTTTAGGATAAGGTTGAATAAGATTACGACCTTCCGAAGCGAAGGTTTACTTCTTGAACAAATTGGTTTATAGAGTTACAATTTGGGTCTGTAGACTTGCCAAACGTTTACCGTTGGTTGCAGGTAAGTAAAAAGCAGTTTTAGATAGCCGTTTATTAGTTTCGGCCATGTATAGTTGGGAACTCTAAACTACAGCAGCGCCATCTTTATCAGCAGAACTGAACACAGTATCATTACTTGATTTTATGTTAGACAACGCAGAACGTACTTCTTTAGATACGTTGATTGAAGTTGTTGAAATAAAAAAGTCAGTATTTCTAATTGGTTGACAACAAATCGAAATAAAATAGTCAACAGCAGGGTATTCATCGGTCACAGGCATCAATTTATTTTGTTTTTTAATGTATTTTAAGATGCCGTTTTCATTCAGTTCGTGAGACGACATAAAGTCACTCTTGGAGATGACTCCTAGATTCAGAGTGTTTTCAAAATATAAACACCATTTGTCACATCTGAAAATAGTTGAAAATTGGATATAAACCGACTTTTTGCAGTACATGATGCCCAGAAATAGAAAGCTATCTTTCCTGTCAGCAAATCAAATAAGGAGCAGGGGAAGTACGCCCCATAGCTCAATTCAAGTTCAAAACAAATCGTGTGTATGTGGGTTGCATTTCATGTGCAAACCTGGCTTTTTTAATGTTTTGTGTATTTGTATATGAAGTTGGGTTTGCCAGTTTTAAACAATTTTTTAACTTTTAAGACTTTTAGGAGTTTAACTAGATTTTTACAATTTTTGAATCTTTTGTTTTTGTATTGTGAAAGTCATAATGCAAAATTCAGTTTTTTAATTTATTAACTTTGGATTTAGTCTTACGCGTACAGTTAAAAAGTCAATTAGCTGAGTTTCGTGAGAGATAACGGTAATGTTAACTGTAGATTAAATCTCTTTATTTCACTGTACAATATATTATTTGCTGGAAAGCAAATATAGCTTTATCTTAATTAACTTAATTTAACTTTACATTATCTTGTGGATTTTATTAACATTATCTGTTGGGTCTCACTTTTGGTTTAACTTATAAGGTGAACACTACAATATGATAAGACCTTTTAACCCCACGGGCACACCATTTTATTGGAAATACCCCAGTCGTCTAGATTTTATTGACCCGAGCATGACCCAGTCCACAAATTCCCCCTGAAATTAACTTAGGAATATTTTAAGATTTACATGTTTTATTGATATTAATCATTATCTTATCACTTTAGCTGACAAAGACATAATTATTGCAATAAATTTTTCGGTCTGTTGTGATTTGATGAAAACAGCTGATAAAGGCAATTAAAAACTGTAAAATAGGTGGTATTGTTTTAAACTTATTTCATCACATCCTAATGTAGACATTTTTCGGATTTCTTTCGTTTTATTTTAAGCATGAAGTATTTACTTACTTCCGTGATGAATCGAAATACTATCGTGAGCCAGTGACCGTGCAATTGAAATCTGTTAAACTTGACTTTTTCCATAATATGTATCAAGCAACCTAACTGTACAAATAATTGTATTAGAAATATCCTTTAAAATCGACTTAGTCTTACTAACGTATCATTAGTTTGAAATGTAGCATTTTGAATATTTTTCACTTTTAACGTTGGCCTAACCAGCGTACAGCCATTACCACTAGGTAACGTCAAAATCATTGATCACGTGACATCGTATTTGATATATGAAAAATGGCGTTTTGTTGTTTTGTGAAACGAAAGAAATTAGCATACGATTACTTGTGGGAAGAAATTGTTTGTTTACTGGAAGCTAGTTCTTCTTGTTTATACTTTGCTTAAATGAGCGAGGATGCAACAAGAATTTGCTAAAGACAAACAGGCAAAGAAAAAGAATGTGAAAACGTGGAGTGAGGCAGCTAAACTTGTGAGTCCGGCTTTCTAAGTTCTACTTCTAGTTGTACATTTAGTGAGCTAGCTTTCTATTATTATTACTTTTAAATCACGAAAATGTCTGATTTACTTTTATATTAGTACTTCAAGTCCGGGAAACCAGTAACAATTGACTTCGAGGTTTGTCATATTTGCTTTAGCCTTAGTTTACGTAATCATAACTCATTGATTCACACTGAATCACAGAATTTGACACTGACAGGTGATTACTTTGTCAAACACTTCAATTCAAACGTGTGATGCATTTTAGTTTTACAAATGTTATATGAACAATTGCCCGGTTACCTAATGGTACCATTAAGTAATGCGAATGTCAACGAGAAATTCTTTAAATGAAACATATTACCGATCCATTCCGAATGTCTATGAGAAATTTTGTAAATTAAACATTTTGACAAGATATGTAAATACTAATACTATTGATATCGGTGATGGTAAGTTATTCTATAAACATTTCTGAAATTTAAACTTTATCTTAAATGGTTCTAGTTACGTATAAGTTATACAAAGTCATGAAGCTTAGCAAGCTGGTTTTACTTTGTTACTGTTTATACTATAGAACCTGTCATTTTTCACTGGTTAGTTTCGTTAGGCCTAACGACATTGGTTGAATCGCTGAATGTTTAAACTCTTGACGTGAATCCATTTGTCTCTATTTGCCTTAACGTAACACGTGATTTCCTAAATACACACAAACAAAACAACAGTTATATATGAGTTAAAACTAAACGGATTCAAACAAAACTGATTTTATTATTAATATCATAAATTTTATAAACAATTTTATAAATTAATATTTAAATACATAAGTTTATCAATTGTAATAACAATTTAAAAAATAAGTACCTAATAACTATAACTTATAAGCCTAATAATATGTCAATTAACAAATCATTGTAAAAGGATTTAATAGATAAATAGATGACCTAATTAAATGATAAAATTTTATAAATTGTCATGTATGTTTAATAAATCAGGTATATTTCTCAATTTACAAATAGTAGTGACATTAATAAACTAACAAGTAAATGTTATTTTCATGGTTAACAGTAATTAAAGGATAATGAATTATGCATTATATAAATTGCACATACAATTTATCTTAAACTCCAAAGGATATACCTTAACATGCAATGTTATATATTGGGCCCCAAAGTTTGTCTTTTTATTTTGTAAATATGTTATATACAATTTATTCATAGTTATGGCAAAAAATGAGTTCAGTGATTTTTATGGTGTGAAAAAATGGTATGCGTAGTTGGTTTTTAGTTATTGATATAATTATCAGTATAAAATTGGGACATTATTAGTAGTTGGTTTTTAGTTATTGATATAATTATCAGTATAAAATTGGAACCAATTAATAAAAACTAAAAGACCTGATTAAAGGTTTTGATCAGAGGTGAGCATATCTGAACATTCAACATTCTCAAGAAGTATCTCTACAATTCATAATTTCTGTTTTACATATTATAACTTCTATACAAATATTTGTGATAAATATATGTTTGGTTTTGCTTCTTACTCATGTAAATTGTATAGGATATAAAGATAATTTAAGATATAAAGGATTTATGAAATGTGCTGCCCTCTAATGAGAAGAAAATGAAATTGATTTTATTTTGAAGTTAATATTAAATAATGGTCAAGTAAAATATAATGTGTTGTAAGGTAGTTTAGGCAACTTCCATGGTATATAGACCTAAAATAATTTCAATGTGTCTTGATTTATAAATATATGCTTATCAAACTTACAAATAATTGACTGTATTGTAAAATGCCAGTTTTTCTATTTTAAAAAAGTTGTGCAGTTTTACTGAGTTATGTAAAAAATGCTAATGTCCAAACAATTTATATATATGTATATTTTAGTTTGTAGTTTATTAACATAACTATATATATATATATATATATATATATCTTTAGTAATTTTCTTATCAGTCCAGTAAGTAATCACAGTAATAACTATATTTTTTTTCAACCTTGAAATAGACATGAAAACTTTCACTGCAGTATTATACTAATTTTGGGGAATCATAATTTATGAGTTTCAATCATTGAAAAAAATTGCTTTTTCAAACAAAAATCAGAGTTCAAACTAGAGCTGTGTGATTTGCAGAACTTGACAATAAATCATCAGGTTTATTCATTAGTTACATTAAATTAAATGATTATTCTTAGATAGAACTGGGTGATTTGATCAATTACGTATGAGCAGGGATTACATTGATTAGTTTCACATAAGTAACAAGAGCAATCAGAGAGACTGAATACCCTCACCCCACTGCCTTTTTTCAAGGATGCATTCATATTGGATAATGTCAAATTTCATCTTCGAAAACTCTGAAAATCCCTCTCAGATCCAGAATGATCAACGATCCGGATCATTTGTTGAAGTGTGATGAGTCTCAACCTCAATGTGCTCATGAAATTTGGTACAAATCCAGTCACACTTTACAGAGATTTTCACCCAAAACTGCAAAAATGCCCAATCTTCCTATTATAAAAAATGCTTCTAAGTGTAAAATTTTCATGTACATTAGTCTATTAGTTTTCGAGATACGTGTGCAGAAACACAGACAGACACGTATATGGACTCGATTGGGGGATGGGGGGGGGGGGTAATTAATTGAAATTATGATTAAATTGATTAATCATAATTAATGTTTCTGATTATTATTGGTATTAATTATTCTTACAGTTGATTAATCAAATTTATTATCAAATAAATTATTACAAAAACAATCAAAGTTAGGGTTTCCGATGAGTTTACAATTTTTAATTATTCCAACTAACCAGGTAACAGGGATATTTCCATTATGTTTTCATGTTGTTAAGCAAAAAGCTACATAATGGACTATATGTGCTCTGCCCCATTTTTGCCTTATAAATTGCTTTTTTACTTTACGTTTTTACAGCTTTGGTGATTTGGGGGCAGGGAGGTCTCATGATTTGAAGGTTACAGGTTTGATTCACATTGCAACCAGACTTGTTTACCCTATCTTTTTTATGACAAAGGTACTAACTCCACCTGTCACTAATTTTGAACTTTTGACTAGAGGGAAGAAAACTGACTAGCAACACCCACTGCCACCTTTTTGTTTTTGTATGTAAGTACTATAGTTTGAGGAACACTCTATTAGATGATTGATGTGGTCATTGATTAATTGATTAGCAAATATGACTAATTTCCTAGCTCTAAAACAGAACTTGGGATAATCAGAAATACTAATTTCAGTTACTCTATTATTTTTATGAGCCATGACATTAATAATTTAAACTGAACAACCATGAATTGATTAAAATTAATACTGGGAAATATTTCAATAACTTGAACAGTTGGAATAATCAGAAACATTAGTTGTGATGGGTTATTTTCAAGATAATTGATTTAATAGTAATTTCAACTAATCATTATTTTAGGTGACACTAATCAATGTAATTAATGTTCATAGTTAATTGAGTAATAGTCAAAATTACCCAGTTCTAGTTAAAACACCACAGAATTGGCATCTAAATTGGAAGCCCTGAAAAAAACAATACATATGTACGCTTATTGAGAAATCTACTGTTTTATGTATATTACTTTTTAAGTTTGTATAAAGTAAGTATATGCTGTAGTTATTTGAAGTTAGGAGTGCCAAAACATGGTGTACTGTGAGAGAGAGAGAGAGAGAGCTTAGACTAAGCTAGTCAGTTGTTGGGAAAATTGTGAGAAATGCTGTTGCTTAAATGTTTTTTATTTAGACATAATTGTTATTTAATACTTTTATTCATGGGTAGTCTTGTACTTGTGTGAATTACACTGCCATAATTTGATTAATTTACTTTTGTGTGAAATGCTTATCTTAAATTGATCTTTAGGTTTTTGAAATGCATCCTCAAACCCCAAAGAGCCATAATGATATACTGGATGAAATCCAAGTTACTGGAGTAAAGGATGTGAGGTAAATATAGCCTTTTTTTTTCTCACAAAGACTTTACAATTTTCTTCATCTTTAGGTTTTATACATTTGTGTATTCAGCATTACAAGCTTAAGTAGAACAATGTCTTTTAGTATTTTTTTGTATTCAAGTTACATGATCCCAAAGTTTCAACAAATAAAGACAATTTGATAAAATATTTGTATTAAAGTTGTCAGGTACTACTAGAGGCCTGTAGAAATATGAAATCATCATTGTATAATTTTGTAATGCTCAGTTGTTGTCTCAGAAGTAAGAGCATTTAATGATAAACATTGGGTTTCAATCCCTTTGGTGAACATAGAATAAATATACCATTGTACAGCTTTGTGCATAACAACAAACACCATATTGAATAAGCAACACAGAAACTTGTAAAACTATAGTAAGAAATTACTACAATTTTGTTGTAATGTCCTTGAGGACTAATATGTTATTGTTTGTGTATGTGCTACAAAGTAGTTACTATCGTAGCCTGTAGTTGAACTTTTTTTCTTCAACTTGTTTCAGTGGCTCGGGATCATTGGTTTATTTGAATGCAGCATTGAGAGCTCAGTCTCGTGGTCCAGGTGCTGTGTTTTACCGTATGTCTGGTTCCAACAGTGTTTTTGGTCTGAAGGTGAGAACTAGTAAGTTATTTTTTTTTAAATAAGTGGATAAGTGTCTTTTTTCTTTATTTTTTCAATGTTTTAAGTTCTTTTTCTTTTGTTTTTTGAGAAAAACTTTGCTTGAAATTTGAAGGTAAGATTTTTTTATATAATGATAACCATAAATCTTTACCATTAATTTTATCTGAAACATTTGATGCATATTGAAAGAAAGTTGGTATAAGTCAGTTTTATTTCTGTGTCAATAGCCTATTGTCATCTTAACTAATGATTGGCTGAATTCCTGTGTTTTACGAGGACCTGTGGCATTCTCATACAGCATTAGTTTTAAGGGTACCACAATCTTCATTCAGGTTGTATAGTAGTTATTTTTGCACCTTGGGTATGAAGCAATTTACAGCAAACTAAATGTTTGTCAGGTTCTTTATGAAAAATTTGAAAGGATGTGATGTGACTACAGAATTTTAAAATTGTATTCTTTTCATTTTCATTTACTTTTCAAATACCTTGTCACTTTGATTAACTATGGTTTATGATGCTTCTCTTGTAACTAAGGAAAAACAAAATACTATTTTCTTCCTTTTTACCCATAATGAATTCTCAAATGATAATAACTTCCCTTTGTTCCATGGTTGTGACGATGTTTCTAACATGGGACCCATGTTTGTTGTGTTTCTGGGGGCTCATTTTCAAGGTCATTGCTTATTCTTCTTTATCTTCAGTGTCTCAAGGATGTAGTCTAAGATCTCTTGGCCAAGAATGCCAGTGAGGGGGTATTTACCCCTACACTTGGTTATTACTCTGGACTTTTTGTGGTCCCCAAGAAGACTGGAAACTGGCATCTGGTTATTGACCTGTCATCTCTCAACTGGTTTCTTATCACCCCTTGGTTACTTATGGAGGATTTCTTTTCCCTCCTGTGGTTCTTTTCATCTGGACTGTGGATGACCAAGGTTAATGTTTTAGACCTCTTTTTACACATTCTGATCACCCCTTCTCCATATGTTTTGTATCGTTTATCAGGACTGAGTCGTCAAGTTCTGTGTTCTTTTTTTTTGACATCATATCTGCTCCTTAAATCTTTATTCAAGTCATGGGGCATTTGCCCTCCTGTTCATGGATTGGGGCTAAGATTCCATTATTGCATTATTTTTCTTGCTCCTTCTCAAAAGGACTCCTTCTTTCACACCTACATTCTTCTACAGGAGGCTGCTTAGCTGAGCAAACTTGTCAAGTCTTACAAGTTTTTTCTCACACTCGCCCTATACTTGGTACATCTTCAGCTTCCATCTCAGTTGGGCTTATCTTTCACCACTTTTCTTTTACCATATGCTCACAAGGTTCTTTTGCTTTTGTTCGTTTACTTATGCCACAAATACATGTGCCTCTTCCAGTTGAAAGTGTGGGACCAATGGAACCTTTCTTGGGATCCATTGTCCTTGATTGTGCACCTCCCTTTTTTTGGGAATTGTCTTTGTGGCTGCATCCCTTCACAAATGCCTCTCTGACAGGCTGAGAGGGAATGTGTCTTTAAACAACTACATGACTTTGGGCACGTTGGCTCTGGAAGAGCATTTATGCAGGTCAGTCAATGTCCATAAAGTTTTTGTTGTCCATTGGGCATTTTCCCATTTCCTTCTTCTCATGGATCAGTTGGTCATGATTCACTCTGACAATTCTACAGTTGTTTCTTATATCAACCCTCAAGGGGGAGAGTACCTGTTCCAAGAATCTGCACTAGATCTGCTATTTTGGGCTTATACACATTGGGTTTGTCTCACAAATTGTCATGTGCCAGGGGTTCTGAACTTGCTGGTGGATCACCTCTGTTGGCTGAACACAGTTCTAACCACAAAGTGGTCTCTCTACTCTCAGTTTTTTGTTGAGTTTGCTCAGTTGGGCATGCCTCTGCCACTCTTAATACAAGACTTCCTCTCTTTGGGTTCCTAGTTCCTCATTCTTTGGCCCTGTTGATGCTCTAAGCTAGGACTGGTCTCACCTTTTTTCTGTATACCTATCCTCCAATTCATCTTCTCTCTTGTGTCCTTGCTTTGATACGTGACACTACTTGTTGAGTCCTGTTGGTGGTGTTTCTTTTGCTGGCACAATCCTGATTTCCTCTGCTTTGTCAACAGGCATCCAGGCACCCTCTTCCTCTACCCCATTCCCACTCTTTCTCTCTTGCTCCAACCACATCTTTCTTTCACATCTTAGTCCATTGTCTATAGGGCTGAACTCTCTGATTATGTAGCCTTTTTCTTATCTCCTTTTCGTTCTTCCTTCAAATGTTTCTATCTACAGAAGTGGCAAGTTTTTTAAGTTGATCCATCAGCCTGTTCCTTCCTCCTTGCCATCCTGCTGTGGCTCATTTTTTGGTCTTTTTCACATGGAAGTTTGACCATGGATTGTCAGTTTCCACTGTTGCTGGTTCTCAGCTGACTTTATCAATTACATTTCGTCTTTCCCATTACTGTCAGTTTTTCTTCTCCTGTTCTCTCCACTTTTCCACTTTATTCCGATCTTTACTTCTTCACTGATACCCCCCCCCCATCCTACTCCAATGTTTGACATTGTTTTACACACTCTTACACATGCTCCATTTGAGCTGTTGGCTTCATGTTCATTATACCTTCTTTCTCTGAAAATGTATTCTTCTCCTTGTTGCCTGTGGTTGTCGTTGTAGGATGTATGTGCTATCGATGCTTCCTGCACTCTCTTTCATTAAACTTACTTACTTACACCTCTATCAAGACTGGCCTTTCTTTCTAAGGTTTTGGCTTGTCATCTCAATGCATAGGTGTAAATGTGTTAAGAATATATTAGCCCTTCAGAATATAATTATCCATGGCTTGTTTCACTTGTGATTTTCATTTCATTTGAGTTGTTTTTAACACAACAGCCTTTTATGATGCCACACCATGTGGTCTGAATAATTAATAAAGAAACACAGCTTTAAAAATAGCTGAAGGCAATGTTTAAATAAGGTTTGATAGAGTAGATTCTGAACTATTCATGGAAAAGTGACTACTCAATTCTTCTATAAGGATGAACAAAGAATATTACTGAGTAGGTTAGAAGACTTCAAAATGAACCACAGATCTGGAATTTTTTACATAGTTTTTATATGGGTTCTTTTCATTCCTGAAAATATTTTTATATTAAATTATGTTTGAAAGCTAATGAAGTGTTATTCTCTGATAAGACATGAAGTAAGCTTAGTGAGGTTTAATGAGTTGAGTATTGTAGGCAACAGCAAAATATTCAGATGACTCGTATCCCTAAATACTGAATATTATTGTTAAATGTATTGTATTGAAACAATGCACATGAATAAAATAATTAAGTATTTATTGAAAAGAAAGTAGTAGATGTAGATTGATCTAGACTTGTTAGCAAAAATATTATTACCTAACCTGATGAAGGTAATGGTAATCCCATTATAAAAGATCAGGTCCTAGGTCACTGATAAATCTTGGCCAAATTTTGCTGTGGTTTTTAGATTTTATAGCCAGCAGTGGTAACTACTGCAATAGGCATAATAAAGTGTCAAAAGAAATCTGTGAATAAATATCAATCAGTTGGAAACTGATCAGTATTTTTAATTTTTGTTTGGAAGTTTCCCAACTTGAAAAATTATAGACAAACTAAATCAAATTATATAATTTTTTTACTATTTGAAAAGTTTCTACAAACTTGCATACAATTAAGTTATGTATTTCCTCTGTGAGAAGAAAAAAAATCAAGGGAATATTGCCAACATTCCTTTGGTCCAGGAAAGGTTTATAGGAATAACAATATTGCTGTAACACATATGTAATAAACTAACCCTTAAATGGCCATAACATAAATGTAATAGACTAACCCTAAAACAGCTATAACATATATGTAATAGACTAATCCTAAAATGGCTATAATGTGTATGTAATAGATTAACCCTAAAACAGCTATAACATATATGTAATAGACTAACCCTAAAACAAATGTGATATAATAGTTAATTTTATGCTATTCCATATACAAGGCAAAACTATTCATAAGCATAAAGAAATATTTTAATACATACTACATGTTTTGACAGAGCATTGGTCTGTCTTCTTCAGGGATGAAAGATGAACAATATGGTGGGTTGGTATCTTAGCAATGATTTCTTGCTTTATTTTCAAGCTTGTTGGGTAGAGAAACAAATGAAAGTGAGTGGCAATCATCTTTTAAAGTAAAACTCTTTCTCATTGTTGATTTTTTTTTGCATATTTGTATTATGCCTGTTGAGTACCTTGGCTATCCCTGCATATATATATATATATACATCACATATATATATGCATATATGACATTATCATTATTAAGTTTGCACTATTGTTATAGTATTTCATTACGATGAGGCCGTAAAGCTAGTGTTATCTTTGACCACTGATTATTTGCCTGCACATGTATTCTCCAAAACGTAAAACTGTTTTAAAAGTATTTGTTTAGCATATAATGCTTTATTTGGCTGTAGTACTAACCCCAGTTTTAAACATTTCATTGGTAAAAATCCTCAAAATTTTTTTGTTTTTAAAATTAATGTGTGACATAAAAGCTGACCTTTTTTATTCAGCTTTAAGAAAATTTCTATATTAACTAAAATAAAACCTAATGTTTTTTTGAATTGAACAAATATGTTTTGTTAAAATATTTTTTATATATGCGTGAAATAATGTAACATAAGATCATTAAATACTGCTGAATGAGAATAAACCTAAGTTCATCTTGAACAATGCATACAATAACTCTGCATATGACCCAGTGGCATTTGAACATTGTAGTTATTGGTGACATTAATTCCAAAACGTACCATCTGCTGAGACTTATAGCTCTTCCTCGACCACCAGGGTTTCAACTATGCCTATTTAAGCATTGGTCTGATTTTTTCTCGCTTGCTCCAGTCTTTTATACCCCACTCAATTGTCCTTGGCAATATACTCTCCACCTACATCAATGTTCCCTCTATCCTGGTTGTCTTTGAAAGTACTCCTTCCTTGATGGCTGAAAGGTCTGAGGGTGACTACTTAGTTTTTCATCTTTCACCTGATATTGCTGTTCATGCTGGGAGATTTACTGCTCTATTATTTGGCGGAACAGACATACTTTGTCCCCTTCATTTGTCTGAGTAGCATGCTTTGGCTTACCACTGCCAGATGGATATATATTTTGATTGCACAAACCAGATCCTTTTTTGGATATGTGGGGTTCTAGACTGAACACTGTGATCACTTTGGAGAGAGTTTGTCTACCTGCTGTCTTTTCTTTGTTCCTTGATGTTCGTGGGCATTCCAGAGGCATTGGAATCCCAAATTTCTGTCACCCGTTTGCTTTTTTCTTTGTTGTTGTTAGCCTGTAGACTTTCTTTGGCTCCTGCTGTAAGTCATGGCACGACTACTCATTGGGCGTCCCAACCTCTGGCTTCTGTTCCTAGCTCTATGGATACTCAGAATAGATTCCGTGCTTAGTTTCAAGGCTCCCCCACTCCGGCAAACCATCGCTAATGGTGTCGGTGACTACCGTATGTGGGTGGGGTCTGTAACAGTGAGGTTACAACAATTGAAGAACACCTGGAATTTCTTCACCACAGATCCATTGAAGACAAATCTTCCTTCCACATCGATAATTTAGAACTTCTTGCTGTCCAACAGACAATAGTTCAAGGTCTAGATCTAATGTAGGGGAAATTTGTCATGATTCATTCCATCAATTCCACAGTGATCTCTTACATTTCCTTTTCTGGAAGCACGTGTTCTCGGGATCTTTGTTTTCAAACTTTGGATATTCTCTACTGGGCTCACTCTCATCATATCAGCCTTCTGGCTTGCCATGTTCCAGTGGTGAAGAATTTCATAACAGATCACTTGTCTTGGCCCAATTGAATTTTCCTGACCAAGTGAATGCTCCATTGCGAGGTTTTCCGGTGGATTTCCTCTCAGTTTGGGACTCCAATGATCAATGTATTTGCCACTCACTTAAACTCTCAACTACAGGCATTTTTGGTTTTCCATGTACCTCATCCTCAGGCTTTGTTGATAGATGCATTCAATTAAGATTGGATGGGATTGCACCTCTATCCCCTTCTCCAAATTCATCTGTTACCTAGAGTTCTGGCTATGATTTGATCCTCTACTTGAGTGCTGTTGGTAGCCCCAGTTTGGCCGGCTCAACCATTGTTTTCTCTTTAAGAGGGTCTACCTCTGCCTCTTCCTCTTTGGCTATTTCTGTTGAGGGAACCTCAATCCAACATTCTACATCCAAACATTCCCAAGCTCAAACTTCATGTATGGAATCCATGTGGTCCTTGGCATGACATTGGGGTTTAACTTTTAAAGTTGCCTTGTATGAGTCTCAATCTATCCATAGACCCACAATGGCCATTTATCAATGGAAATTACATACTTACAGCCAATGATGTCACACACGAGGAATTCGAACTCACTTCACCCAAATGTGCCCACCGTATCTTGTTTTTTGACTCGGGTCTAGCTTTATCTACTGTTGTTTTATATAAGGCAACTTTATCGACTACTTTTTGTTATTCGAAACATCAGAAGGTTTTGACTCCCCAGTGCTATCTGGCCTTCTCCAGTCATTTAAGAGTCTTTATTCCCAAATGGCCTTTTCACTTACCCAACTGGAATACTAGGGTGGTATTAAATGCTTTGTTTCAAAATCTAATCGAGCCTTTAGCTTCATACACCATATATCATCTTTCTCTTAAAGGATATTTTTTGTTGCTGCTGACATGTGGATGTCGTAGGTCAGAATTGTTTGCATTACATGTCCACAGGACTCTCTATCATTCCACTTCTACACTATTCTTTTGCCAGCTATTTCTCACCTGTTATGTCCCGTCAGGGCCCTGAGGCATTATGTGACTTGCACTAACTACTTTTGAGGTGATGGATCTCGACTCTTTATTCATTGGGATCATTTACTTTCCTGAGATTTATCCCTAATTACTTTGATGAAATGGCTTCATAGATTGGTCTATCTTGCTTATTCTGGAATTTTTTTACAGGTGAGGAAACTTCTGAGAGTTGCATCTGATCAGATTCATCACATTTCTATGTCTTTAGCTGCCACCTGAACTACCTGCTGAAGGACATTGTATGAGCTGGTATGTGGCCTTCTCCCAATACTTTTCTCTCGCATTCTTTACATGATCTGGCAATTTCATCTTCTGAGAGTTTCAACTACCCCCTGTAGCTGTTTTGACAGAATATGCTAGATTATAAGGAGGAGTAAGTATTTTGTCCTTTTCTTATCTCTTTACTTTCCAGGGTCCCTTACCTCTTTTTATCAATCCAATTTTGCACTAGCAACCAATTTAACTATACTTCCTATTGGTTGCAACAGGCTCTGTAGAAATGAGGTGTTCCATAAGACCATCTAGGAGCTCACCAGATGGTATTACCATATTATGCTGAACTGCCATTCATGGACTATCATGAGTAAAGCTAAAGGAGATCCTGCCTGTCCCTGTCGATCATAGGATTGAATAAATTGGGGTCTGTTTGCTTTTAAAAATGTAGGGAACTTGGTTCACCTAATGTTTCGAGAGCACTATTCCTTGGGTCTCCCTAATGTGCATTACCTCCCAGATTCTACTAGTGGAGCTAGGGAGTTCTTACCACACCCAGTTTCCACTCATTGGAATGATGGACAGAGGCTTTTCCTTAAGAGTATTTGAGTGTTTTCCCCCACTCTTGGAGAAGAGGGTGATGTTGGGGGCCCTCCTACCTGGGTCTCTGGATGTTTTCCCCAGATGTCGGTAGGAGTGGTACCAGCCTCTGTGGAAGCCTACTTGTAATACTGGTTCAGATTTGATGCTAAGCTATCCTGTTGGGGGTGTGCATAGCCCTTCTTTTTGATTAATATTGGTTTAGTATATTGTTCATGGAAGGAGGTCCACTATCTCTTCGTAATTCCGAGCACAGAGTGGTCCCATTCTAGGTCCTTGGTTGAGCACACTGTTCCATGTTCTCTCCATAATTCCGGGGGCAAGTGGAATGCTCTTTGCCCACTCAGTTGGGGAGTGAGGATGAATGTTTGTAATTCCAGACTGGATGAATTCTGTTCTTTTGGTTGAGTAAGGTATACATGATCCCGTCATTCCAAGCTTGGGGTTTTGTCTTTCAGACTTCTTCAGGTGGAGGAGAAAGTTTATCTGCTTCAGTGTTGTTTACTTTCTCGTAATGATTCCAGTGGTTCGGAATGCATCACTCTAAGGCTACTCAAATTGCCCTAGCTACCAATGTGAGATATAGTGACCAAGATCCCTTAATTCCAACCCCAGGTTGTGGAACCTTAGCTATCTGGTTGGGGCTGGTCTATAATGATAATTACTCATGTACTATTTCACCCTTGATACCAATATTGAGTTCCAGGCAAAGAGCATATCTGTTCTGGATGTAGTGTGGTTCCCCCACTCAGGTACCACTTTTATCTTGGTACACCACTTGATCTATGTAGACACTTTTTGTATGGATAATGCTCTCACTGGGCCCTCCTTGTTCTCAGTGTGGGATTCTAACTATAATGTCATTGGATGGTAAGTATGTTTTGGAAGGTAACATTTTTCCTAAATTGAAAATGTATTTCCAATAATACTTACCTCCCCTGCAACTTTCCCACACCCTTCTTTCCCACGAAGAAACATTGTTAGAGACTGCGATGGTGTCAGTCTCGAAAAAGTGAAAATATTGTCTGAACGAGGTGGTTATATACAGTACCAGGATAGGGGGCGCATTGAAGTAGGTGGAGAGTATATTGCCGAGGGCAACTGAGTGGGATATAGAAGACTGGAGCAAGCGAAAAAAAGACCAATGCTTAGATAGGCAAAGTTGAAACCCTGGAGGTCGAGTTATAGCTGTAAGTGTCAGCGGAGGTAAGTATTATTGGAAATATGTTTTCAATTTAGGAAAATGTTAACATTTAGGTTCAACTTCAGTTGATTATTTGCCACTGTAATGTTTTTGAGATAAGTATTTTAAATTTGTCATTTCAGTGATATACCATGGCTTTACATTTGAACTTAGCATTTTCATATATAATACTAATTTTAAATAATAATGAAATATTTTTCTCTAAAATTATTCAGTATACTGACTTACATACAATGTTATTCAACCTTAAAAATTGCACAAACATAAAGTAGATGTAGTAACACAATGCTTAAAAAATAAAGATTAATACAGTAGAAGTTTAGATGGAATGACAGAAAACTTAAAATAAAGATTAATACAATGGTCATGCAGAATGCAGAAAGAATATGAGAAAAGTTAAAAATATGGATTAATCCCTGTAAGTGAGCTTGACATTGTGCAGATTTTATGTGCCACATGCCCATCAATTGTGCATTACATGACTAGATACCTTAAAATAAGACCCAAAACTCGAGAGCTTTCAAATAGTTGACTATTCTTTTTCAGGAGAACAAAGAAGAAGAATA
>NW_013668332.1:88089-102123 GCF_000517525.1 Limulus polyphemus
TATTCTTCTTCTTTGTTCTCCTGAAAAAGAATAGTCAACTATTCGAAAGCGCTCGAGTTTTGGGTCTTATTTTAAGGTATCAAATAGTTTTAATAGGCTTTAATCAAATAGGCTTTCAAATAGTTGACTATTCTTCTTCTTTGTTCTCCTGAAAAAGAATAGTCAACTATTCGAAAGCGCTCGAGTTTTGGGTCTTATTTTATGTCTATTGCACTTTATATGTGATCATTTGTGCTAACTCTTTTATCAAAAAAAAAAAAAGACTAGATACCTGGGATTAGATTAAGATTTAAAAATGTTTTTCCTTTGATATATAAAAAAACAAGTTTAAGAGTTGGCTAAAATATTTTGAAAAGAGTTTCATTCACAATTGAATTACACCATATTATTAACAATGTATATCAATAAACATGGACTCAAAACATAGTTATAAATCAAATTTTATTATAAGTTTTAATTTGTTAATATCAAAAGGAAATATGTAAATAAATTCTTAGGCTTCACTTGTTTGCTCTGAATTACTTCGTTTGGATTGACATATATCTTATAGATATTACTAAGCCTTCAGTCTTCTTGGTTTATGGAGATTTAATCAGAAAGGAATATTTATCAACAGTAAAAGAGGTAAGGCTTACCCACTCGTTCTGATGACACTATTTTAATTATTCAGCATACAGCTTCATTGTTGCTATTGCATAGTGTACAGCGAACATGTAAGTGAATTATTTGAACACATTTATAGCTTTGTTAGAAAGCCATATAAATTGTAATAGTTATAAGATTTGGTGTCCTTTGTGCATGTTATTATTTTGTGTTCTAAGTTACACATTTTAAATAATCATTTTATGTACTAATATGTTGTTATAAATAATTAGGGCTAAGTTTCATTGTGGCTGACATAAAAAAAAGAAATTAGAGGCCAGAGATGAATACTTAATTCCTTGTTTTTAAAAGTTTATATTTTTTGTTATAAAAACAACTAAATTTTATAACTTAGAAACTTAATAGGGTAGGTGAGATAATTTAAGTGAAAAAATAAAAAGAATTTCTCAGCATGTGAGGTGCTTGTGATTTACATAACTTGAACTAGATACCTGCTGAGTGATTAAGTTTTTTTATGCAAGTTTAGTAGCTAGACACAGTTCAAAGAGAGAAATAAGGAAATATTTCTTCTCTAATCTAATTACCACTCCTCTGAGAAATATGAAAGTTAAATTACTCAGTATAACATAGATATTACTCCAGGTAAAGCATAATTTTTAAAGCTTCCAATCTTCTTTGTTTACAGAGCCACAAGCTAGAAAATCAGACCCACTTCCCACACCCACCTGTTACATTTTCTCTTTTACAAATTGCCAATAGTTCTCTCTCTGATGTTTTATACTATATTATTTATAACCAATAGAAAGCCAGAGTTTTAATTTATCAAATGACATATTATATTATGTTGTTTTCTGTACAGTCAGTTCTCTATTTTGCCTCCAAGTGGAAAGTTTTTACATGTGAATTGCATTGACAAGCTTAACTGAATTTTTAAAGACTCTTATTGCATAGTTAGAAAGCCAGAAAAATTATGTTAGTTATAGGACAATGTTTGCTTTGGGTATGTTATTATTTTATGTTCTTAGGTGCATTATTTAATTAAATAAAAATTATTTAGTATAATGGAACCATTAGTATAAAAAAAGTAGACTTAAGTTTCATTGACAGTTGACAGCAAAACAGCAAGAGGACCCAGGTAGATACTATATTTATTTTTCATGTGTATTCTTTATTTATTGTTCACTGAATGAATTACAGCTTGTGTAGTGGGATTATTAGTTAGACATGGTTCAAAGGACAATAAAAAAAAAGTACAAACAATTGTATACTGTTACGAACTTTAAGCTATTTAGGATAAACAGTTGGGGTTTTCTGTTACAATTTGCAGTCATCGTAGAAAAAAAGAGGGTAATTTTGATTTATTTTCTAATTGTTAATGGTGGTTATGAGGTCAATCAAATTGATTGATCCTGTTTAGAGTCAGGGTAGAGAAAATAACAGATAATATATAAAGTTTTTTTTAAAAAAGTGATATTTATTTAGAGATTATGTAAATGAAATTTAAATTTTCAAATGAAGAAAAGTATTTTTCATATTAATATGAAAATCACTTTGTACTTGGAGCAGTCAGCAATCTGACTCCATCTATTCATGGACAAACTTTTAGTATAAATACTTCATAAAAATTCTGATTTTTTTGTTTACAAAAGATGTGAAAAATTTTGTTAATACACACAAACCATATTAAAAGTTAAATTATGGAAACTCTGATGGTCACTTTGGGGTCATGAGTTGAGTGTAATCCATTGAGTCTGTAGTGAGAGGGTTAATGAAAAAATACTTTCTAGAAAGAAAAAAAGGGTAGTTTATATTTATTTTGTATATTTTTGTGTCATAGTGGTAACAAGGTTGGTCAGATATGGTTAGTGTTAACATAGAGAAAATAACACATAAAATATAAAGGTTTACTGGATATTTATTTAGATGAAAAAGTTTCTTTTCTTAACATGAAAATGACCTTGCACTCAGGCTTGTCACAGTCAGACTGACAAAAGTAAATTCAGAGAAAAATATTTCATAGAGATGCTTTAATGTTTATGAAAAATCTTACCAACTTTTGTAAAGGTACACAAAGTAAGTTCAGAATTATAATAAGCATTAATTCTCCAATTTGGGCCCATTCTTGTGTACGTAGAGTTTTAAACTGTACATTATTGTGTGATTATTCTAATACTTTTTGCTTTATTTCTTTTGAAATTTTAAAAAGATGATGCATGTGGGTTGATAGAGGGTTGTGTTATAACTTATAACAATAATGTAATGTTGGTGTCCAACACCTATGCAACACAACTGGTGGAGGCTGATGTTTATTGCTGGCTATAAGAGTGTTCTTAATATTATGTTTTTTATCATTAGTTCGTCATTATTTTCTTTTTTTAACATTGCAACTATCTTTGATTCAGAACTAAAAGTAGATTATTGTTTTTTCGTGTTAGATAGAGGTTACCAATCAAAACTGTTTATGGTTGAGAGTGAAATAGTTATTTTTTATAACAAATATATTTTGAGGATATTATTTTGGATCTTTATGCCATTTCTCTAAGTGATTCATTTATACAAATCATTGGCATGCTTCAGAAGTGTTGTAGTTTTTTATGGAAATTTTAAATATCTATTTATTTTGATCTGTGATGGATAAAAAAAAACATTCAGAATATTTTATTCAACCTGCATTTTTATTTTTTAATTACATGTAGAGCGAGATACCTGAAGGAACTGTACTTGTTGAAGTTGAGGAAGACATGAGAGAAGAACCCGAATTTGAGGAAACCAATGGTAGCAAAGTACAATCCCCTATTGGTCAGAAAGGTAAAGTTTGTTCAAAAGTATTTATTATATTTTTTGGTTAAAACAGTTGAAAAGCATGAAATAAAATACAATTTTGTACAGGATGTAGAACTTATAGAAGCCAATATTTAATAAAGACTAAATAGTCAACAAAGACTTGCAAGTTAATTATACTGATTTTAAGAAAAACACCATCATATTGTGTAACTCCACATTCACTGGGTGGATCCCTTGAACTAAGCCTATAATGAAAAATTTCTAGTTACTAAAATTCCAAATTTGTTATGCGTATCTTCATGAAATTTGTTGAGCTTTTAGTGAACATTACAAGTCTGTTGTAAACAAAAAATCATATTTTTTATTATATTATTTGTAATAAAAATTTGTCTGTGAATTTATAAAGCCTTTAATGAGGCAACTTGAATTCCAGGTGAATTTCATACTAACAATAAAAATAACTTTTTTTTATCCAACAATTTTTATATTTCATATGCATGACCTTTAGAACCTACTAAGTGAATATCAAGATTTTTTTTTCCAGTAAAATGTTAAATTTTATCGGTTATTTTTTCTATTTTCTCCACTCTGAAACTAACTGTAGCTAAGTTAGCAATGTAGGGTAAAATGAAAAGTTGAAAAACATGAAATAAATATATATTAACCCTTTTTTTATTTGTAGAATATTGTAATAGATTATCAACCATTATTTATTATTAAAGTCAAAGCTGAGTTAATTTAGTTTTATTGCTCTATAGCTGCATTTAGAGCCAGGCCTTCTCACAGTACAACAAAAGCCATTCATCACAATGGAACAGCTTTCTGTAAACATAGGATCAAGTTACCAGCAGGCATGTTGAATTACACAGGCATGCCTCATGACATTCTGATGCTTTCATGATTAACTTTTTCTTCAAGTTTTCTTATCTAACCTCATATGTTTCTTATTTTGATAACAATAGATAAAAAATATACACCAAAACAAGAAATTTAATACTTATCCTCGTTTCTTAGGATTTCTAGTTGGAAATCGTGACTACTGTAATTGGTAAAATAAAGTATCAGAATAAATATGTTAATAAACATCAGTTAACTTAATATTAACTGGACATTGGAACTTTGTGATTGACGATACAAAACAATGAAGGGAAATATTTCTAATGTTCATTTGAATAGGTGATTCACAAAAAGAGTTTGTAAGTTTCACTACATTGAGAATTATAGAAAAAGTAAATCAAATCATATGAATCTTTATAAGCCAAAACTACATGTTATTTAGTAAGTTTATATTAAGCTTCATGCAACTTTGTTAAGTATTTCAACTGGGAAAAGGAAACGCTCGAGGGATTTCCAGAAAAGTTTTTGAACCAAATTTTGTGAGATAGGTTAAAAATGTTTTTTTTCCTCCAAGAAATAGAAGTTATTAGGCCAGACATACTAAAAAAAAAAATCTTGACTAATTGTAATCTCAATATTTGTTGTGATTTTTTCATATATGTATGTTATACACAATAAACAATGAAGATTAGTACTTATAATACTAATTAAGTCTTTACTGTCCATTACTTTAATCTTTAAATACATTTAAGAGAAAAAGTTAGAACAGGATTTTATTCAAGAATTTGTTGCCAACCACTGAATATACATGTATTTTAGTTTTGAAGTGGAATAAAAGTCAGGCTTTATTGTAGATTTTAATTTTGGGCTATAATTTGATTTTCTTTTTGGGAAACTGCATTTCTCTATTTTTAAAGCTTTAGTAAAGGAGTTTTTTTATTTTGTGTATTTTGTTGCTGTATGAGAAATAGTGTTAAACAGTTTTTAATTTGTGTTTTGCTTATTTCATATAGTTCTCTGCATTCGAATACCTCCTAGTTACACTAAGCCTTCCAGCTCATGTCCAACACTCAAGCCCGTTGACACTGGTGCGCCTGTCATTGAAACACAAGATAAGGGAGATTTAAAGAATGGTGTGGGTGTGCTTTTAGGTTCTGATGATTCTTTTGACAAAAACATCACTAATAATGAAAGGACTACAAATGTAACTGAAAAAACTAAAGTTGTGAATGGAGATTTTGAAAATTATCTAGAACCACAGGAAAATTTAGTGTCAAAGGATGAAAATGAGTCAGACTTGGGTTTAAGTACCTCTATTCAGTCGCCATTGTCATCACTTATTGGAAGTCCCAGTCAGGGAAAGGTAAAGTTGGTTAATTTGATGAAGAATAATCAACTTTTAAGAAATATAGTTTGGAGATGGCTTGAATGGGTAATGAAAAAAACTTTATCACAAGTAACAAATTTTGACAAACTTTTTTCATCATCAGAACAAAAGCTTGTTGAAACATTGTACATTAGTACTTGTAATAATGTTTCTGCATTAACCATTCAAGCTGTCTCCAAACTTTAAATATGATTAATGCATTACAGTTGCTCAAATACAGGATATTTAAGTCTCTCTTCAGATAAAATGGTTTATTAAATAATTTTTGGTTTTATGGAATTATTTTTCAGTGTTACTTATTCTATTTAGATAAGTCCGATATCATAAATCATCGGTAAAATAAAGTAACTTTTTATGTATTTTAGTCATTTAACAGCTCCAAAGGACAGAGCTTTTTACAAAATTTATTACATCTTCTCCTTTTCATTTTCAGTTTAGATGTTGAAGAGAGTAAGATCTAATGAGTTTTGTGATTTAGGTAACTTTTAATATAAATTACTGAGGGGTTACTCATGCTTTAAAATCACACAAGAAACCTAGTAAGTGGACTTTCCTCTGTCAAGCAAATGACAACTTTTGGATTTCTGGATTTATTTTATGTTCATCTTGCTTTAGAACTTCATTACTTACACTGTGTAATAACAATTCTCTACTACCATTAGATTGTATGTTCTAAGTCTAATGGCCATTGTTATGTACTGTTTCCTGATATGTCAATTTCCATTGTAGAAGCTTCTACAAAGGTTATCAGGGTTCATCTTCTACCACACACCTTGACAGACTTTCCACAGATCTTCCACTGTGCATGGGTGTTGCTTCCAAGACCATGTTTCAATAAAATAAGATCGTAAAAGTCTAATGAAATTGTTTAAGGGTACTTAAATACTTCAGCCATAGCCTTCATGTTGTGAATAAGATGTTGCCCAGATTTGACTTAAGGTATGGTTTGGACACCTGTTAGTGTACTAAACACTGCGGCATATTTTCACTTCCATGGGGAACAGTTCTATTATATGATTATTTTTTCTCAAAAAAATCTGTGACGTACTTATCCAGACATAAGTGTACCTGTAGCAGTATTGCACTATGAAACGTTTGGGATATTGCAGTTATCCCTTTTATAATACTTGAAGGATTGTTGTGGTGTAATAACTTTAAAATTGAATATATCTACGTATTAAAAAATTCTGCATATAATTGTAATATAGTTTCATTGAGTGTCATACTGTTTTATCTAACAAATGAAGAATTTGTTTCCATTTTACAGCAGTTATAGGCAATTTCCTTATTGTAAAATTATTTGAATTAGTTTTTATAAAGGATATTTTATTGCTACATATGTTGCAGATTTTGTGAAGTATTATTGTCTGCCTTCTTTTTTAATTATAAAAAACTTGTGCAGTTTCCATTTTTTTAGCTGTCAGTTCCTCTGTGATGCAATTTTTTTAGTTGTCAGTTCCTCTGTGATGCAGTTTTTTTAGCTGTCAGTTCCTCTGTGATGCAAGTTTTTAGCTGTCAGTTCCTCTGTGATGCAGTTTTTAGCTGTCAGTTCCTATGTGATGCAGTTTTTTAGCTGTCAGTTCCTCTGTGATACAGTTTTTAGCTGTCAGTTCCTTGCTGATGCAATTTTTTTAGCTGTCAGTTCCTCTGGGATGCAGTGTTGGTTGTTTCGATTTCAGTGCAGGTCTGAAAGAGCTTGTAGATAAATTAACTTATAAATAATTTTATTATTGTTTTCTGAAGGGCTTGATGAATTTGCTCTTCCTGACTCAGTCCTATTAATCCTTTTGCTGCAACTGGGATGTATATTTCTCAGTGCACCAGGAAATACATGTCCCAGCTACAGTGAAAGGATTAACTTTTGTATGACAAACAACAACTATCAGAAGCCATTAAGGTTATTTACCAAAACAGAAGACACAACTATTTGATAATACTAAGAATGCTTTTAGACTACATATAACCATTTGTTCCAGTGATTTTTAGTCTACTTATTACTGTTACACCTGTGTATACCTTTTCATGCCAATGCTTTTAGTTTACACCATAGTTAGTTATTATCACACCTGTGTAAACCCTTTCATTTTAATGCTTTGTAGTTTTTATTGATGCACCTACATATATCTTTTCATTCTGTTGCTTTTTTGTCTACACTGTAATTATTGTTACATCTGGGTATACCCATTCATTCTGATGCTTTATCTACAATATAGTTGTTGTTGTTGTTGTTCTACCTATACTCTACCTTTCACTGTATTGCTTTTAGTCTACACTGTAGTTGTTGTTGTTGTTGAACATATACTCTTTCATTGTGGTGCTTTTAGTCTACACTGTAGTTATTATTGTTGAACATATACAGTGTAGACTAAAAGCACCACAATGAAACAGTAGTTATTATTGTTGAACATATACTGTTTCATTGTGGTGCTTTTAGACTACACTTTTGCTATTATTGTTGTACCAACATATAACCTTTTATTGTAGTACTTTAAGTCTACACTGTAGTTATTGTTAGTGTACTTAGCTGTACCATTAGTTATTATTGTTGAACATATACTGTTTCATTGTGGTGCTTTTAGACTACACTTTTGCTATTATTGTTGTACCAACATATAACCTTTTATTGTAGTACTTTAAGTCTACACTGTAGTTATTGTTAGTGTACTTAGCTGTACCATTTAAATTGAGTGTTTTTTGTGTACTTAGTAAATGTTATTGTAACATTTGTGTATACCATTTTATTCCAATGTTTTGTCTATGCTGTATTTATTACTGTTGTATTAATTATTAACTTTTATTCAGATGTGTTTATTCTGTACTTTAGATCTTATTCTTGTACCTACGCAAACCTTTTCCTTCTGATGCTTTTCGTCTACATCATAGTTATTATTGCTTCTTCATATACCTTTTCATTCCAGTGCTTTTAGTTTATACTGAATTACTGATTTGGTCCATATGGACTTGTATCGATATTTTAAACAAATTTTTATTATTTATCAATTTCTCCACTTGTTTATGGGTCAGTTAAATTTTTGGTTACAGAATATGTAATAGCATATTAGTTTCACCAGATTAGTGAAACAAAAGTATTGTAAATATTATAATTAATTCCACTAATTACTGCTAGTAGTCCTATGCAGTTTAATATTAAAAACAAAGAGTGACTTAACCCAAATTTGAGGGTTCAAGCACAGATAATACAGTCTTTAATTCTCTTTTTTGAAATCACTCTTATCGGGTGTACTGAGAATAATCTGAACTACTTGGTGCTCTATAATAAATTAGGCCTAATTTCATTATGCATAATCAAACATTGTAGTTTCCATTAAGTGGTTTTACAAAACAATCCTGGACTAGTAGATGGTGTTATGATTTAAAAAAAAAGATCTAAGTTGGCGTGACAAGCTTAAAATGTTTTTCTGTAAAACTCTAATTATACTTAAGAGATTTATTAAGTTACATGAAAGCTAATAACTGATAATCCTACAAGTCTACCAATGTTAGCTAAGTCATTTAACTTAGTGTATACGTATCACTCTTTACTATAATAACTGATAATTCTACACGTCTACTAATATTAGCTAAAAGTCATTTAACTTAGTGTATACATATCACTCTTTACAATAATAACTGATAATCCTACAAGTCTACTAATGTTAGCTAAGTCATTTAACTTAGTGTATACGTATCACTTTTTACTATAATAACTGATAATCCTACACGTCTACTAATGTTAGCTAAAAGTCATTTAAATTAGTGTATACCTATCACTCTTTACAATAATAACTGATAATCCTACAAGTCTACTAATGTTAGCTAAAAGTCATTTAACTTAGTGTATACCTATCACTCTTTACTATAATAACTGATAATCCTACAAGTCTACGCGATGTTGGCTAAGTCATTTAACTTAGTGTATACATATCACTCTTTACAATAATAACTGATAATCCTACAAGTCTACTCAATGTTGACTAAGTCATTTAACTTAATGTATACATATCACTCTTTACAATAATAACTGATAATACTACAAGTCTACTAATGTTGACCAAGTCATTTAACTTAGTGTATACGTATCACTCTTTACTATAATAACTGATAATCCTACAAGTCTACTAATGTTGACCAAGTCATTTAACTTAGTGTATACGTATCACTCTTTACTATAATAACTGATAATCCTACAAGTCTACTCAATGTTGACTAAGTCATTTAACTTAATGTATACATATCACTCTTTACTATAATAACTGATAATCCTACAAGTCTACTAATGTTGACCAAGTCATTTAACTTAATGTATACATTACAGTCTTTACTATAATAACTGATAATCCTACAAGTCTACGCAATGTTGGCTAAGTCATTTAACTTAGTGTATACATATCACTCTTTACAATAATAACTGATAATACTACAAGTCTACTCAATGTTGACTAAGTCATTTAACTTAGTGTATACATTACACTCTTTACTATTTTGTTTTTGTTCTAACTGAAAAATGTTTAAGATAATGGTTCAAGAGTAAAATTTATTTAATTGGTAATAAAGCTGACCAGGTTTTTGAACCATAGGGTACTAATGGAAAAACTGTTGATTTAGATAACTGGCATGCATATGCGTGCTTTTAACAATAATTAAATGTGACATATCATTGTTCTAATTATTACCTCAGTTATTTCAAAAGTATAAAAAAAATCTTCCTGTAGATTTCTCAGAGTCATAGCCAGCGAGCTATAAAGCATGCTCTACGCCAGCAACAAAAGAGGAGGAAAAGAAACACTACAGTTGCGTCTAGTTGTAGTCCTACCCCATCAATTTCTCATATTGTCATGAAACATCTTTCCCCTCTACCAGGATCTTTAGTAGGTCTGTATGTCAAGGATTATACAGCAATCATAGAGAGCTGTGTATTTTAATATCTAGTTTTGTCTAATGTGATAGATTATGTTATGTATAGATGATAATAATAGGTAGGCAAACAACGATTTATAAACACAAGGAAAAGTTTTATTGATTGTGGAACATACATGTTTCGACTGAACATTGGTCTGGTTTCTTCAGGTATGATCAGTACTAGGCAATCTAAATTTTATATATTGTTACAAAGAGAATAGAGATTAAATGTGATGGAAATGGTGTCAGCAGGTGACAGAATACAGGTTGAGGTGAAGTTTGGTCAAGTGTATGAAGGGTGAATAGACCTTTCCGAATATGGCTGATCTTGCTGGGGTCATTATCATGGTTCAGTGAGAGGTCATTTGCTTTGATGATTTAGATAGTTTGTAAACAGTCTCTTTTTTTTTAGTTTTAGGTTGCTGTAGGAGAAGAATTTCATCACAAAGTATTTGTGATCTGTTTCTTGTTAATGATATGTTAAGGCGGATAAGTGAAAATCACATCTACACATGCGACTTTAATGTTTTTTGCATCTTGTTTCTAAGGAATGTGATGCTTGTCCTATGTATTTCTCTCCACATTTACAGGGGATACTGTATATGCCCTGTTTTTGTTCATTTAATAGGGATTATTTCAGGTTAGGTAGTAAGACATTAATTTTATTTGAGGGTTTGAATACAGCTTTTACATCAATGCTCAAATTATCAAAAAATTCTAGTAATTTTGTTAGTAATTTCTGGCTCAAAAGGGAATGAAACAAATTTGTTGTGTTTTGTGTTGTTGATAGGTGGAAGGTTCACTGAAGTTTGATATAAGTCCTATCTATGATATCAAGGTTAAAAAAGTGCTATGTAGGTAAAGTAGGAGGATATTTTTCTGTGACTGGTGGTGGTTAGATCTTATGTGTGGTGGCATGGTGACAGAATGGAGTTTCCAGTATATACTGGTGGTAACTTTGTTATTTTATCTTTTTACATTCACATCTAAAAAAGGGAAGACAACTGTTGGATTCTGTTTCATGTGTAGAAATTATGACATTGGGTCTTAATGTGTTTAAGAATTCATTGAAATTGAGTAGCATCTCTTTCCCATGTCGACATATACTGAAGATATAGTCTACATATCTTAACCAGATTTGTGATTTCTTGGTGTGTATGAATTTAGAAAGTGTAAGGCTTGTTCAACAGGTATTGAAATAAATAAAGATTTTATGTCAAAAGATACTACTATATATTTTTGGTTTAGTTTGAAGTTTTTGATTCTGTTGACAAAATCTAAAGTTTTTTTTAGAGAATAGAGGGTTGGTTTCAAGTAGAGGGTTAAACATGTAGTATGTTCTACCATCGATAAAATTATTTCTTATTCTTACAAATTGTTTAACTACCTGTTATTATATTAGCTTAATGTGCCTTCTTACTCAAGTATCTAGATGGTAATGTTATTTTCAATGCTTCTTGTGTTTTTAGGATAGATGAAATTGTGTTAGCAGTTGTTTTTTTGCAGAATACAAAATCAACATTCACAGTATTTTATGGTGATATATAAAACAGGATAGATACTATTTTTTTGTCACTTTGGTTTCAACAGTTGTTTTTTAGTAACTTCTACTGTTGCTGAATTTGTGTGTGTGTGTGTTTAGAACTACTGAAGAGGAGAATAGTACTTTCAAACATGATATGGATAACTGTTCACGAGTAGTAGGTTCTCTCTTAATTAGCCAGTTGTTTTCTGTACGTTAACTCTCATTCTTAACATTGACAGTTATAAACAGGTTATTTTTTTGTTTTATTTTCTCTCAAGACATGCTGGGTTGCAAATGTTTGTAGTTACCACATTTATTGATAATGATGATGAAGCTATCTTGAATTTTATGTGCCTGATTGCACATTGATGGTTCATTTCATCAACCCTCTCACCATGTGGAGATCAAAGTACACATAGTATGACTTTTTAAAGAGTTACATTCAGTGTGACTTTTTAAAGAGTTACATTCAGTATGACTTTTTAAAGAGTTACATTCAAAATTTAATTAAATTACTTTATTATCAATGTATAGGAGTACATTTGGCATCAACAAGTAGTTAATAACTCAAATTTTAATATTATATAAGTTCTGAATTTTATAGGGAAATATTTAGAATAATCCTTGATCTTCCCTAATATAAGAATTGTAACATTTGCACTCTAGGTCTTCCCTCTTCTTTAATTTATTACCACCCCTCTCACACCCATCTGTCACATCCTCTCTTTCACAAATTGCCAATAGTTCTCTCTGACGTTATATATTATTTATAACCAATAGAAAGCCAAAGTTTTAATCTATCAAATGATATATTTTGTTGTTTTCTTTACAGTGAATTGTCTATTTCACCTCTAGTTTGAACGTTTTTTTCATGGGAATTGCATGAAAATGGTGCATTATTTAATTAAATAAAAATTATTTAGTGTAGTGGTACCATCAGTATAAAAAAATAGGTTTAAGTGTCATGGACAGTTGACAACAAAACAGCAAGAGGACCCAGATAAGTATTATGTTTCTTGTTTTTCATGTGTATTCTTTATTACTTAGACATGGCTTAACCCTACCGAGATAGGTCTTCCTATGGTCACAGGTCAAAGGCCATGTCATGACATTTGTGGAATGACATTCAAAATTTTATTGAACTACTATTTTATGAATGTATATTAGTAAATTTGGTATCAAATTGTAGATTATAATTCAAATTTTAGTATTATTCATCAGTTAATTTCTTAATTTAAAAGTAAATATTAAAAAAACAACCTAAATATCAATTTTTGTGTTTCACGTGGTATGTTGAATACTGAATTGGTTCAGATTAGATGTTTATGATGTCCAAATTCAAAATCTATAGTTTCCTACAAATTACAAATTCAAATTACCAATATTAACAAGCTAGAATTATAAAATAAGAGCCTCCTATCTTTTCTATTTGCTGAGATATCGCTACATTTAGTGAATCAAACACAGTGGCCCCACCCACCTCTTTCCATTTTTGGAAGTGCTTATGTACACCTACTTCTGTCTTTGATGTGTGAATAAGCAGTCAAAAGCTCAGAATGTCCCCCATGTGGTTTTCTGAGCCTACGCAAAGTATTTACGCGGGAAACCCTTTCTTTTCATGGTAGATTCCAAGTGGTAAGGTAAGACATTATTGAGCTCGAAAAATCTTATTTTTTAGAACCAAATACAGCTTAGTTACTGAGCCTGATAAAGTATAGTGGAATTCTGTGGTATTGATATAGTAATTTATGGTTTTTGTTATTTCAAAATGCATAGATAAAACCTAAAAAAATTATTTTGTTTTACATTTTTCCATCTACGAAATTTCATAAGGCTTAGTAAATTATGGCAAGCAGCAAACAAGTACAAAGTTCGTATCTAGAAGAGATAATCGTTTTCTATACTTCTTTGTTTATTGTTCCATGTTTTAAGAAAAATAATTGAAATTTAAGAACTTATTAGTAAATAGTAATAATGTGTATACTTATATAATGTATTA
>NW_013668332.1:102808-119472 GCF_000517525.1 Limulus polyphemus
AATCATTCTAGAAAAAAAAAAAGGTAATTTAGGTTTATTTCCTAATTTTTTATGGGGGTTACATGGTCGGTCAAATCAACCGACCCAGTTTAGAGTCATGATAGAGCAAATAACAGATAAAATAATATTGAAAAAAAAAGTTTGATAAATATTGTGTATCTTCGCAAAATTTGGCAGACTTTTAGTAAACATTACATCTTTTGTATACAAGAAATCAGATTTTTTAATGAAATATTTTTACTAAAGATTTGTCTGTGAATATATGTAGTATTTCTATATACTATTTGAGTGCTAAGTGATTTCCGTGTTGAGATTAAAAATCTTTTCTTTGTCTCAAAAATCTCAAATTTTATTTGTGTAATCTCTAAGCCTCCTAAATAAATTGCAAACGTTTTTTCCAGTAAAACTATTTTATTTGTTATTTTCTCTACCCTAACTTTATGCAAGGTTGGTCAATTTGGCTTACCTCATAACCACCCTAAAAAATCTAAATAAATCTAGATTATTCTTTATTTCTTTCTAGAATGATTTGAAATTGTAACATGAAACTACATTTGTTTATCATAAATATCTTTACATTCATAACAATATATTTCTACTTCTACTTAAATTTCATTGTTTTATTGCCCTCTGAACCCTGTCTAATAAGTTGTAAATCACTTGGTGAATGTGCAGCTCACAATACGCATGAGCTGCTTGTGAACGTACCTTGTGAAAAATTATATTATTATTTATTTTACCTAATCTAACCTTAACTGACATAAAAAGATTCCTGTTTTTACATTTTAGTTACTTTTATAGCAATAAATAAAGAATACACATGAAAAACAGGAAGAAACGTACTTACCTGAGTCTTCTTTTTTTTTTTTCTGCTGTCAACCGTTGATAACACTTAACCCTCCTTATTTATACTAATGGTAGCACTGCACTAAATCATTTTTTATTTAATTAAATAATACACCAAAGAACACTTAATAATAATGTGCAAAAAACAGACAATGTCTATAAACTATCACAATTTTTCTGTCTTTTTAACTATATGACAAGAGCTGTAAAAATTTCATCTAAGCTTGTCGATGTGTTTTCCATGGGAATCAAGCTTGAACTGAAAGTGAAATTGACAATTCTCTTTACAGAAAACAATGTAATATAATACAACATTTGATAGATAAAAGCTTTGGCTTTCTATTGGTTATAAACAATGTAGTATTTAATGTCAGAGAGAACTATTAGCAATTTCTGAAAGAGAGGATGTGACAGGTGGGCATGGCAAGAGGAGTCTGGTTGTCTATTTGATGGCTCTGTAACCAAATAAAATTGAAGACTATGAACATTTTGCATTGCTTGAGTTATGACAATATTATATTAAGTAATTTATGTTAAATTTCGTACTTCTTGGAGGGGTGATAAATAAATTAGAGAAGAGGAGATGCCTAGAGAGCAAATGTCACAATTTTCACCCTGGTGGAAATTCTAGATTTTATTAAATATGGTTTTATAAAAGTTAGAGCTTAGAACTATACTATTAAAACATGGATTATTAGCTACATTTTTATGCTGTATTTATTGGTATAACATGAAAAGACAATAGTTTAATTAAATTTTGAATGTAACTCATTAAAACATGTATAGGAAAAGATGCCTGTAGAGAGAGGGTTAAAGTGGTAATATAAGAACATCAACAGCATGCAAAACTCTACAATACCAATAATTTGTTAGTTGTATTACAAATAAGCAAATGCAATGGAAAGATACCAGAACAATATGCAGAGTCACATTTGAAGAAGAGAAAAATATTAAAAATTTTGCCACACCCACGTGGTTAATAACTTTATTAAAGTAATTTAAGCACTGAAGTTAGCAGAGTGTGGTAAAATCACTACTGAAAAAAAACAGAAATCACCAGCCCAGTTGATTGGTTAGGAGTTTCACCCCTTATTTAGAAAGTTCTGGATTTTAATCCATCTAACAGTCCTTCTCAGGAATGTACACCTGAAGGCAACAGCAGATTGATACTCACAAAGTAACATTAGATCTAATAACGTTAGATTAGTTAGACAATTATCAAAAGAAAAAGTTCACTAACAAAACAGTGATTATAGATCAATAATTAATGTACTAATTGTTACAGGTTTAAAAGTAGAAAATGTGTATATACATTATATCTGCCTAAGGTATTTACAGTAAAAGAAAAGGTGTACATATATAGTTTCCAAACCAGAGATTGAGAGAGTGGTTCTTTTTATATAAATCTTATTTTTGTCACTTTATGAATCTAAGTATTTTATTTGTCTCTCAATTGAGAACGTCTTAGTGTGAATGTTGTCACTGGTTGCAATGTAGGAACGTTAAACAGTTTGGAAGATTCCAGAGACACAGAAACGAACAGTGTATCGGATGGTGAGAAAAAGGATTTGTCACCTACATATAGCAAGCCACAAACAATGAGGGAATTTTTAGCATCAATTCCTGGATTAAGCTTGAAGGTTAGTGTTGTGGTGCTTTTTAAAATTAAGTGCAAGATACAAGTTCAACTGTCTATTTTTAGATAGTAATTTGAAGTTGAAATTTCTGTTTTGTAAATGTATCAACCAGGTATTAGATGCTATGTGCAGTATTGGTTAATTTTTAATGATTGATGGATTCATATTAATGTTATTAGTATAGTTTCCTTCATCCTGAATGTTTGTGTTTTTTTATCACCTTCATTGTTTATGATTTTGGTATGGTGTGGTGAATTATTGTATTTTTAATTAACTTTGCTGTTTCTGAAATGCAGATCAAGAGGTAATTGTCATGTTGATTCATTGTAGTCTTAGTCTCAGCAGGGAGAAAAGTATTAATTGATAAACAACAGGGGTAATGTTTGAGGAAGGAGTCTCTTTTCAATCCAGTCATTCATTACCAGAATCCCTATCATCATGCTAGTTGAAGATCAACTGTTAAGAACTAAGGAGATCCCATAACAATATTTCATAACATCTGACCTATTTTATTGTAATATATATTTGTTTGAACATCTGTCCTTACAACTTATCAGTACAAGTGTATTCCAGATAGTTTATGATTAGGAAGAGTACATTTGAAAATAGATTTCTAGTAGGTATATTGATAATACTACACCTGTGCTTACTGCTTATTAATCTAATTAAACAATATCTTGATATATGTATTTATTTTGTCTGTATTTGTGTATATTCTTTTTATCTTGAATACTCATCTTTGTTTTATTTAAATAGCCAAGAAAATGTTCCAACAAGAAATTAAGTATAGGTAAGCTACGTTCAAAGTATAAACTAAATGAACTAATGTCTTCATGAGAATTAATGTCAAGTTGATTGTTTTTTTTCTCACAAGTGATCATGTGATGGCGTATTTTAAAGAATATCAAATATCAGAATCGTATTTGATAATCTTATGGAATGAGTATTAAAATAAAAAGCATATTAGTAATGTATACAGCTAATAATCAAAGTTTAGTTCTTGTTTTTTTGGTAGAATAGTGTCAGTTGTTTTATCATGCTCATATATAGATAATTTGAACGTACCATCCCCAAAGTTCAAACACACTGGCTTTAAACATGTTTCTCACCTCATTTTCTTATGAAGTCTCTTATCTCAGTTTTGACAAATGTATTGGGTAAGGTACTACACACTAAAGAACCTAACAACACTATAACAAGGAGTATCTTCATAAAACAAAACAAGACAGGTAATTTTTAAAGTATGATGTTGTGCCAGTTTTTTATCAGATGAGAAATAAAGGATATTACATAAACTTACAGATAATGGTTTTATGGAGTTTTCTTTCATGTTCCTTTTGTTATAATAATTCTGTTATGAATTGTAATAGAATATTTTCATTGAAATCCTGCATAGTGAGATAGACTCTGTCATTTTGTTTTTTCAACATATCACCAGAGTGCTTTTAGTGAATAAAGAAATTCTTAAAGTTGGGGGGTATATCATGTTAAGTTTATTGTGGAACCCAATTGGTGATAAACTGCAAACTCAGTTGATTCAGGATCTGAAATATTAACACTCAAATAATTATGTGTATGGTACTGACCACTCAAAATAAATAGTTTTAACAGTGGTTAATAAAATTGAAAGGCACTTATATCGTGTTTCTTTCGTAATTTTCACACTCATTTTTCATTGGTAATTAACTATGAATGAAGAACAATGAATATGGGTTTAAATGTTTAAAATGATCATCTTTATTTAAGATTTTACATGTTTGGACAGGAGAACAGACATACATTAAAGCACACAAGGGCAACTGATGTCTCCATTAGCAAGATATGCCCCCCCTAGATTAATTTTACTTGGTTCTCAAAACTTAAGAAGTTTAATGTATAATTACCAGGAGGGCATTGGTAAATTTGCATGCATCATTTTTACAAAAAAATGTATGGTTGGCTCAAGTTAGCTTTGTTAAACTATGAAACTATAAATACAATAACTTTTAATGTAGTGAGTGTATTTTTCACAAAAGTTGGCAAGCTGTTAGTAAACATTTAAAGTATTTTGTTCGCAAAATATCAGATTTTTTAATTAAGTATTTTTACTAAAGATTTGTCTGTGAATTTATGAAGTCAGAGTCTGATTCACAACTCTGACTAATCTGAGTGCAAGGTGATTTTCACGTTAAGATTAGAAATAATTTTTCAGTCTTACAGTTTTCAGATTTCATTTGCATAACCTCTAGAATCTCTGAAACAAATGTTAAAAGTTTTTCTTTCAACAGAACTTAATATCTTGCATGTTATTTTCTTAACTATAACCCAATATGGAGGAATTTGTCTGGCCAGGTGGTTAGGGAGCTTGACTTGCAGTCAGCATGTTAGGGGTTGGAATCCCTGTTCCACCAAACATGCTCGCCCTTTCAGCCGTGGGGGTGTTATAATGTGTCGGTCAATTCTGTTACTTATTGGTAAAAGAGTTGGCGGTGGGTGGTGAAGACTACCTGCTTTCCCTCTGCCCTTTTACTGCTAAAGTAGGGATGGCTAGTGCAGATAGCCCTCAGGTAGCTTTACGCTAAATTCCAAACCAAACCCAATATGCTTTGGTCCATTTTAATGACCTTGTGACCTCCACAAAAAATATGAAATAAATCTAACTTACTCCTTGTTTTTTTTTAGAATGACTGCATAATTGTAACAGAAAATTACAATTATTTATCATAACCTCTCAGGCTCATAACACTTTGCATTCCCTTTTATTTAATTTTATTGTTTTATTGCTCTTTGAACTATGTCTAACTACTAAACATGTATACAAACAATCAAACGGCTCAAGTTATAGTAAAACAAAGTAATGAACTATGTAACATGCATACAGCTCACATTATTACCTTGCTCAGAAATGTTTTCACTTGATGTTTTTTTGATAATAAGTTTCTAATTTTTAACTTTTAGTTTCTTTTATAACAATAAATAAAAAAGTTATTAAACAAAACAAGGAATTTATTACTTAGTTGTGGGTCTTGTACCTTTCTTATAGTTGAAGTCTTGATAAATGTTAACCCTGATATTTGGTTGGGTATTGTTAGTACTTTACTGAATTTTTATTTATTTCAAATATTCAATTAAGAACCCAAAATGCACAATGTCCTGTTACTATTATAATTTAAGTGGATTTCTAACTAAGCTATAAATGAGTTAAATATTTCCTCTACTTGGTGATAACAACTTTGAATTTGTAGGCTGTATACTTCAAAAGCTGCCTATTACATGAATCAGTGAATTAAAATATTTTTTCTATTGGTTATAAATAATGTATTAGCAAGACAGTTTGTTATAGGAGGATGTACCATGTAGGTTTGACTTCCTGGCATGTATTTCTGTAAATCAAGATGGTTAAAGGCTATAAGATTAGATTATGTCTAATCAGTATCTATACTATAATTCTGTAACCTGTATTCAAACTCAGAAGCTGAAATGAGGGTGGGGAAGAATATGCAAATTAGACAATTTGGAGCAAACAAATGTAAAGTGATATAGAAAAGTGTAAATGAAATTTATTTAAGTATATCGTTTTGAAACTAAGAAATAAAAAAATATATAATATTAATATTTGATTTATGTCTGCATTTTGATGCCAATCTTATTGACATACGTTGATGATAAAGTAGTAAAAGAAGGTTGTGATGTGTGTACTTTTACCTATTTGTATCGAGAGGGCTAAAACATATATTTTAAGTGTATGACCAGCCTGTGAAGCCATATTAAGTTTTATGGCAAACACTACTAAATAGAAGGTGCCCATTCTTGCATTACAACACAAATAAGAACTCAGTTGAAAATGTTTTTTAATTGTAAATGGGAACATTTCTTTGCTATTCCTTTCTTTTTATTTACACTGTTTTCTAAATGTAAAGTACAGTGAGACAAAAATAGTGTTAGAAAGTTGACATCAGATCCTTACAATTGCGTTCATGAAAAATGATGTTAAAATCGTGAAATATTTGTTATTTTTATATATTTCTTTTTTCAAGACTTAAGGTTTATCAAAATTTGTCTTTCTCTAGCTGCTCAAATTGCTCAAACTAAAAAAGGATGTATAGATGTGGAAACTCCAGACTCAATATTAGTTAACATCAACTTGAAAGCATTAATTAACAAGCATACTTTTGCAAGCCTACCCTCACTTTACCAGTACCGTCTTGTTCAACTTCTACCATCTGTGGATCGAGTTATCGGGTCAGATTATTCAGTTAGGTTGAGTGCTTTGGCTCTCAGCAATGAGTTCTTTGCTAGAGCTTGCCAGGACTGGCAAAAACGACTTGCAGAAGGAGAATTTACTCCTGAGAATCAGCAAAAGATGAAAGTGGAGGTGGAAAAAGAAAAAGGAAAACTGGATCCTTGGAAAGTAAAAAACCTAAGTTTAACATTGTGTGTGTGTGTGTGTTAGACAAATAAAAATGTGTTTTGTTTAAACAAAATATGTTATTTAGTATTTACACTGTTCTGCTGTTTTTAACCACATTTTATAGGTTGTATAAAATATTTGTATAATATTTATAGGTTTCCTGTTAGTTAACACTCATTAACCTTTAACTGTTTTCATCATCTGTCGTCTGCTAATACCGTGAAAGTTTGTTGTCTGTTACAGTGCCAAAGAATGTAAGAATTTTAGCCGGCTTTGCTTCCTGTTTCGTATTTTCATACATTTTATAAAAACATCTGTAAATCACTGTGTGTGTTGAATATGCCTAAATAGTTTATTAAGAATGGGTGGGATTGTGAACTAGAGCTGATGGGTTGCTAAAATTTCTAATTAAATGCCACATATTGAAACATAGAACTTTATTAGCAACAAACATGAACATCAGTTCTAGAGTTATATTGGTCAGAGAGAGCTAATAAAATTATATTTTTAATAATTCATTTCCCTATACTTCCTGTGGTTAGTTTTCTTTCTTGGTAAAAGACCCACAATAAGGACCAAACTTATACAAAGATGTACCGGATTGATATTAAGACCATTCCTAAGAATATTATATATAGGTTATGAGTGTTTGAATGCACAGATTATGGCATCTTGCAAGGTTTTAGTTTTATGTTTGAAACAACACCAAAATTTGTGTATATATCTTACATAAACCAAATATTATTTTTTTCATTCAACACTGACTTCTGAAGTTAAAAAAATTTTATAACTTTTTTGTCTAAGCACAGTAAGTGTTGTCAGTAATCGTTGATGGTTTGGACCTTTTTTTGGTTTATAGAAATGCTTGAAACTTACACATTTCAGGACAGTTATTTTGGAGTACAGAATATTTTATTGATTTTTATACTTTTCTCAAAGCTGGCATTGATAGTTTTACATTAGGATAGAAACTCTAAACTAATGGCTAGTGAAACATTTTCCAAGTATTGCAGCTGTTGATGTTATAAGTCAATACATTACTTCAGTTTTTACTTTGCAATTATATATGGCTCACAGATATGTTGACTGGAAATTACAGTTAAAGTAGAAGTTGTCTTAGCTATTAGACTGAAGAATAGTGTAATGAACTGCTGAATTACTGTTGTCACTTAAAATGTATGCATTAGTGTGTCAGATGTAATTACCCATGTAATTAAGCCTGTTTTTGTAAGGTAGTTTCATAGCTTAGACAAATTAGGTATTTACTCTTCATTCACCACACTAACTGTAGGCATATAAAACAGTTAAAACAATAACTTAAGCTTATGTAGAGAAGAAATAAATGCTAGTTATGGTTAAACTAGTTAACTTAGTTTATCTAGTTTAACATTGATTTGACTGTGTTAATAGATAAGGTCTCATCTAATGTGTATTCTTCTTTAGCATTTCTGGTGCTTGAGGTGACACTAGATTATTGCCGTCTTATGCATGTTGAAAAGTGTAGATTCTCATGTCTGACATGATTTCACTGTATTCCATAATATGTTTCGACAGAGCTATTTTTATTAATGAATTTTAACATCTATAGCTTTTGTTACATCTTTGCCTGTTTTAGATAGTTCTATACACTGATTTTGGACTTTATGTGATTGAATTTGAATTATCTGTGTATTTCAAATAACTTAAGTTAATAAGTTTGAAGACAAAGATTAAATCTGAAAGGATAAAGTGTTTTTTTTATTCCTGTTTATTTGTCTTTCAGCATTTGTACGGTAGTTTTGGGTTTTTAGTAATATGGCTGTTATTTTAAGCTTGACTTTTTCTTTCTTGGTTTTTTATATATTTTCTTTTCTAAACATTTTACCCGAGTAGTATTTTTTAATGTAATGAATTAAAATAAAACAATGTTTACTGTAGTTTTGTTTATTTCCAGTTGAAATATTTTGAACCTGTTTGGGGCAAAAAGTGAGTATAATCAAATAAAAACTACATTTAGTACCTAAAGGTACTTTACTAGAAGCTGAGCTGGTGAAAAATTTTTGTTTCTAAGCTACATTTCGTAAGAATAGAGTGTGAAACTATAATGTATATCAATTTCCATGTGAGTTTCCTATGTTTGAACATATGTAAAGTCTTAGTGTATTTTAAAATAATGTTTACATCTAAGTGATTCAACTTTCTGCATACTTTATAAAACTTACAGATTTGTAAGTTTAAGAATAACTGTGAAAGACAGTAGTTATATTTCTGGTGTTGTTAAAAATAGCTTAAGTTATCTATTGGTTGCTAAAAAAAGTGAAATAATTTTCAAGTGTAGTGAATACTTGTAAGTGGAATCTGGGTTATTTATTTATTTCAGTAATTCATTCTGTCTTTAATTTTTGATCTTCAGGAACATTCCTGACATTAGTGATCAAAGAAAAATTTCCTCTTTTCGGATGGGAACTTCTTCAACCAATAAACACGTACCTACTATTAAAATAAAACCAGTTGTTAAAAAGAACCGTCTTGTGCCTGTCATTATAAAGCACCGGTCACCAGGAGGAGTTACTCCAACTGGACTAACAACCTCTCTTCAGGTAAAACAAATAGTATGTGTTCGTCAACAGCATTCTAAACTATAAATATTATAACCTCCTCACAGAATTTTGTCTTTAAATTCTCATTTCAATACAATTAGTTTAATATATATATTTTTTTTAAGTATGGAATTATTGATTATATACAAAAGTTATTAAGATAGTGTTTTTTGTTTAATAGTGAATGAAGCATTTTATAATAATACAGCATTTAAATATCTACATGACATGGCATTTATGAAAAATAGCATCTGAAAATTCTAGTCTTTATATCAAAAATGTTAATAATAAATTATTTATATTAATGACTTTTCTAAAGTTTTTAAGAAAAAAAGAAAGACGAGTGTTTAGTGAGTTGATGAAAGATAAATATTTATGTGTTGCCTATACACAATTCTATAGAATTAAAATAATCTTTAAATGAAAATAATTAATGGCTGAAAATCTTCCTAAAATGTCTGGATGCCCAGTTATTGGTGTTTTAAAAAACAAGTTACATAACATTGAAGTAATTTTTGGATATCCTGTTACATTTTCTTAAATACAGTTACTGGTAGCGATAGAGAGATTGTTGGTAAATTTTTCCATTAAAAGCTTTTTGTCCCCTTGATACCAGTTCTTTATACCCTAATATTAGATATGAACATGGAATGAAAGTGATTGAAAATCATCAGTAATAATAAAGTACTAATTACTAAAAGTTTAAATTTAGTTTTGTAAAACTGTTACTTTTTTTATTCAATGGACACATTTATCATCATTTTAAAGGTACAGCTGTGATATTCAGGTACATTGATGTCCAGGAGAAAAGCTAAAGGCTTCTACAAAACAAAAGACTCATGAGCAAAGACGAGTGTAGTTTTAAACACAAAATGCTTAATTAACAATTTAAGAAATGCTACTCACCTCTCTGTACCACAAAGAGCTATTACCTTGCATGCACTACTGTGTAATTTACTGCACATGCCACAAGCTTTGAATAAAACTCCCACCCTTACACGTGTCAGTGTGAATTGTGCTGGACTATGATGTAATCATCATTATATCATAGTCCTCCACCAGTATGGGGGGGACACATTCTTTATGCACAGTGATCCCATGAACACTAGCATGTGAAAATTTTCATTCTTTCCTCAGTACTGCTTCTTTTCAAACGTTTTTTTCATTAGACTTACCAGACTTTTTGAGCTTATTGTTTTAACCTTTTTTTACTGTTGATTTTTTGGTCTTCTTTTCCTTAATGTTCTTGATTACATGAAAGAATGAAACTGAATTTTAAACTTATCAGTTTGAACTTTTATTTAAATTATCTTCTATTTGGTTTTCTTTTAATTGACTTTATTTTTATGACACGCTTCCTACTCACTGTTGTTCAATCCAACATACAAGTTTCGTCCAGTACTCTTCAAGGTTGTCATTAGACCTTTGCACCATCACTGTGCATTGCTTATTTTCTAACTAACAAAAAACAAAAATTGTTTTCTAAATATTTTACGAAAATGGACCACCATGACACCAGTTTTGTTGATTAACTGGTTTATGCATTTATGTTCCCACATTTCTAACACTTCCTGATGTTTTTCACAAGAGTCATCCAGTGATATTACTACCATTGTACACCACATGGTTGGTTCCATCCTGACCTCCTGGTTTTGTTACTTCAGTTGAGCCTACCCTATTTTTTAAGTGTTTCACCACAGATGTTTCCATATCTGCTTTTGCTTGTCATTCCTTCTTCCAAACATGAATTAAGTAGTTGGATTTTTGTCCTTTACTGTTTAGATTCAACAGGTATGCATTTTTTGTTTTCTTTTCTCTAATAATTTGTTCCTGAATCTCTGTTTTTTTTGTTGCATAAGCCACATTTACCTGAATCTTTTCTGTCAGTTCAGGATCTCAAATATTTCATTTTTTTTTCTCCATACCTACTAATTTTCATCTCTTATTTGACTTCTTTGTTCATTATTATGTTTCACATTCACTTGGAGGCATTTCATCATGGCCCTGTTAGCTTTACTGGGGCAATTTGCACATACCTGCTTCCCATGCTGCCCTCAGTTTTCTTTGATTTTTTCCCAATTACCTTGACTTCTTTGTTTCTAGGGTGTACTTTGTAAGGTTGTCTTACTTTTACCTCCCTCAGTATCTTCTCGATAACTTCTGTCTTACACTCTTTTTGTAATGTGTTTTTTGGAGGTCTTTTTTATACATCTTGAAATAATGCAGTTCTTAATCACAGATCTCTTCTTACTTTGGTTTCTTGCCCTTAGGACCAGGGGTCCCCACTGGTTTCTCATTGTATATGGTCTTCTAGGGTCACTCCCTCATCTGTTTCTTGTTCTCTTGGTTCCCCCTTCTCTGAGGGTTGGCCATCGTGGGCCTTGAAGGTGATTTATTTCTGGAACTACTCCTTGGTTCTGGTTCTGTGGAAGTTTTCTTCTCCAATTTTGTCTATTGGGGAACTCCTTTTCTATAATCTTGTATGTTTTTGAGGGGTTTTGCCTATAGCTCTACTCCCCACCTCACCTGTTTGAAATGCCACAGGACTGTTCCTCATTTTTACTTTGGAATTTTACTTGTTGATAGTCCCCATGAGGATGGACTTTCCCTGATTTCCAATGGGCAGTTTTCTCACTTTTTAATGGATACTCTCCTGGTGGTGAATGACTTGATTCAGAGTCTTGGACATTTTCTTCACATCCTGATTTGTTTGCAATTTTCTGCATTTGGTTCTCTCTCCTTCTCTTTGTAGTGGTTGTGGCACCATCTTTTTCATTGGCTCTAGTGGGTTTTTACTTAGAGGTTAGATTCTTCAGGCATATTGTTCCACTAATCTATGTACATTTGGTCTCTACTTGCCCCTTTCGTTGTGACTTCTTCTGTTGAGACCTCTCTTTTCTTTTGGGAGTTGTCTCATTTGGGGTGGCTAGTTTGACTGTCTGTTTCAATTTCAACTCCCACCCTATATTTTATCCACTTGAGGATCTCTCTCTCTCTCACTTTGTATGCAGGGCAGGCTCAGTCTACATCTTTATCTTTATGACATAAAGATTTTGGTACCAGGGCCTTCATGTCTCTTTCATTTCCTGCATGAATCTTTTTTTGGGGGGTAGGGGGGACTTTTTACTTGAGTCTCATTATTTTTGGATGTACCCATACATGTCCTCTTCTGTGGTTTTTGGCCTGTCATTGCAGGTATATCCAGAAATATACTTTCTTCTTTTCACATACTGAGATTGTGGTGTTTTACATGACACTGGACATCCTTTTCCCCTACCATACCCAGATTTGTATCTGTTTGGAGTCCTCCAAGGCTTGGAAATCAGTCTATGGGCTTCAATGTTTATGGTTAATGTAGCACAGACGTTGGCTTTGCACTTGACAACAACCAAACATATGACCACAACGTTCCATGGCCTCTGTTTTGGTGGGGTGCAGTTCTGGATGCCTGATTCATTTCTGGCATCTGATCTCCAGGAGTGAGATTCCTCTGTCTCTACATCCCCGAGCTGGTATCTGTTCTGCAGGCCTTTTGTCATCTTCTGTCTCATCTAACTGGTTTTCTTTGCATGATCCATTTAGACACTTCCTCTGTTGTTTTTTTCCTTTCCCTTGACAGGGAGGCACTTGCATCAGGGACCTTTGTTTTTCTGGCTCCAGACTTTCTCTCTTGAACCCATGACTGTCATGTTCAGTTGTCAGTCCCTCATGTCTCAAATGCTCAGGACCTGGTATTGGATCAACTATCTCACTTAGGCCTGGACCTGAGTGGTTTCTCTATCCTCTGGTTTTTCGTTGGGTCTGCTCCTATTATGGGCATCCCATCTTCATTGCCTTTTCACCTCCTCTCCACTCCTCATTTGGTATGAAATTCTACAGTTCTGGCTTAAGATGCCCTGTTTATAGTGTTGTTAATCCTCCTTTTATATGCCTTGGACATATTTCTTCCTCTGCTCCCTTGCAAAAACTGTCACTCACTTCTGTCTTGGCCATCTACCTCACTGTTACTCACTTCTGTCTTGGCCATCTACGTCACTGTCACTCACTTCTGTCTTGGCCATCTACCTCAACTGTCACTCACTTCTTTCTTGGCCATCTACCTCACTGTTTAATAGAGGGACATGCTCATTTTCTCCCCTGAATACTTTACTGAGAATTTTTGTATGTTTTCTTCATTCATTTTTCCTTCCCTTTCTTCTCTGTATGGTCATTTTGACCCAGCTTGCCTCCTTTGTTGTGTATGGTCTATCCATTATTATATCACTCATACTGCACCTTTTTAGGGCCCTCGCCAATGTATTTTCTTGCTATAAGATTCCTTTTCCTCTAGTCACGTATCTCCTGTTATTTCAGCTGGTTGGGTTGTACATTCCTTCTGTCTAATTTCTTCTTCTCTGGGTGATGACTCCTTTCTTATTTTTCATGTCTCCTTCCATCATGCTTGTCATCTCATGGCTTCTCATGCCTCTAGCCATTGATGTCTACAGTATGAGATTTTGTAGGTGAAGATGTGGATGACCTCCAACACATTAGTTACCATTCGTCACTCTTCATACTAGCTTTGATGGTAAGTTGCTCATTTTTCTCCTTTCTTTTTCTGGTCTCACAACCACCTTATTCTAACTATACATATATAGCTATGTTATGGAGATGATGGAACTCACTAGGTTACTGAAATTCCCTCATAGGTAATACCAAAAATCCACATTCAGCGGGGAAATACTGAAAGTGGGAAGACAATCCATCTCTGCCCAGTGCCTGCTGTTAAGATGGAATTTTCCAAAAAATTGCTTTGGCATTGTTTATATATATATGCACTTGAAAATAATATAAAAAATGACAGCACCCATTATATTGTCTCTCAGTGTGGGACTTAATTCCAGATGACTGTGCCTTATGACAATGGTCCATGTACCTCTTTCGGTGTTCCCCCCCCCCCAATTTCTTCTAGTGGTATATGGGACAGTCCTTGCTTTCTGAGCGCCCCAAGTCACTGGGGAATTTGATATGGAGAGTTTCTCATCAGGCAGTGCAATTCCACTGGCAATCCCCTCATTTGGGAACTGTGGCCATGGTATTACCTGGTAGTTTATTGAGGGACAACCTACTACGTTATAAACCAAAGTGTTCCTGGTGGTTACAGCTCACCTCAGGACACAGGTCTGGATTGCTACTCCTTGTACCTGATTTTTGTGGTATCTCATGTAATTGTTTGTCCAGTATGGAATGGCCTGACTTAGCCTTGGCCACACTGCACACTCATGCTTGGTTGTCTGCCTGTGAGATAATGGACACTTGAGCAGTCTATCATTCTGCCAACTTTAGCAATATACTAGCACCCAGCAAAATATTTTTATAACATTATCTTTTGTTGGGCAAAATGTATTCCCTGTTTGAGATGGATTTAGTCTTCCAATGTTCCACTAGGCTACCTTCCACCTCATGTATGTTGCACCTTTCTTACACTATTTCTAAAAAGGAGCTTATCTTTATAATTTCTCTGCACTAGCTGCTTCGCCATCTTAGTGTGGAATTCTAGCTCTTTGTGGTGTAGAGAAAATGAAACTGTATTTCAGATAGTTACCCACCTCTCTGCACTAGCTGCTTCACCATCTTAGTGTGGAATTCTAGCTCTTTGTGGTGTAGAGAAAATGAAACTGTATTTCAGATAGTTACCCACCTCTCTGCACTAGCTGCTTCACCATCTTAGTGTGGAATTCTAGCTCTTTATGGTGTAAAGAAAATGAAACTGTATTTCAGATAGTTACCCACCTCTCTGCACCACCTCCCACCTCACTTTTAGTGTACTTAGTTTGGCTTGTCAGCAATTGTTCATGTGTTAGTGCTCATAGGGAGTACTGCACATAGAGGATGTGTTCTTCTTCTAATGGTGGAAGGATATAGTCTAATGTTCAAGGCTTGTGGCATGTGCTGGAAATTACACAGGAGTGTGCAGGAGCTAAAGCTCTTTGTTGTGCAGAGAGGTGAGTATCTGTCTGAAATACATTTTCATGTAAGGAAAATGTTAACATTAGATTTTTAAAACTTGCTGGGATTCTTCTTTTGTGTTGTATGGCTGCTGGGGTTAAAGGCAAGGGAGCAGGAGTGAAAAAAACCCATAAAAACAGTAAGAGTAAACTCAAAACACACCACTCTGAAAATACCTGGCTTAAATACTCTGGTGAAACAAAGAACGTTAGGTATCCCAGATACTTCAAACAGTGGTCTACACTCAGTCTTATGTCGAGCCAGACATGCATATTTCTGTATTATCTGTGTGAATAGGCTACTTTCCAAAAACGTTCATATATACATGCTTACACATTAGCTTGAGATTCAGCAACAAAGGCTGCAATACTTAGACTTTATGTGTATAAAATGATTGACTTATGTTCATGACTTTAAGATATTTAGAATATCAAAACTACATGCAGAAACTGCATGGAAATTTAGAAAAAATATTTTGTAAATATACCTGAATAAAAGTTTCAACTGCACGTGTAAACTTAGTTAATAAAAGTTTCAACTGCACGTGTAAACTTAGTTAATAAAAGTTTCAACTGCACGTGTAAACTTAGTTAATAAAAGTTTCAACTGCTTGTGTAAACTTAGTTGATAAAAGTTTCAACTGCACGTGTAAACTTAGTTAATAAAAGTTTCAACTGCATGTGTAAACTTAGTTAATAAAAGTTTCAACTGCACGTGTAAACTTAGTTAATAAAAGTTTCAACTGCACGTGTAAACTTAATTTGGAATTTTTTTTTGCCATATTGTTTTGAGGTTGATTATGAGTTATATAAAAATTCCATGGAAACGATTTTTAGATGATTGCTTTATTATTTAAAGTAGTAATTTTTGTCTAATCTTGTTTTATAACGTTTTGAATCAAGTTAATATCTATCCAATTTACTTATCAAACGGATAATAGTACTTTATATTTTGTAAATGTTGTTGTTAAAGTAAAGGAAAAGATATAAGCAGACATTATTTATAAATTACAAAAGTCAACACCAAATTAATTATTCATGAATGTTCAGCATAAAGGATTTTTATTTCTTATATCAAACTCTTGGGGGCCCAGCATGGCCAGGCGGTTAGGGTGCTTGTCTCCCAATCTGCGGGTCGCAGGTTCAAATCCCAGTCCCACCAAACATGCTCACCCTTTCAGCCATGGGGGCGATTATAACGTGACAGTCAATCCCACTATTCATT